>NC_051862.1:109479386-109779110 GCF_015732765.1 Culex quinquefasciatus
TTTACCACACACGGACGTCACGCGTGCTCTTCAGTAAATTAAGCGCCAAAATTCGGATATTGAGATAGACCAATTTTGTCATTGTCAAACGATCGGGCGTCGAAAATCGATCGTCCATGATTTTTTGCAGATTTTTCGAATGAATATTTTCGAGAAATGATTTGGGAACGAAGCTTGATTTGGCGTCGGAGCCAAAAGCAAACACTATACCTTTCTTTAGTAAGAAAGGCAAAAATGGAAATTTTCTAAAATCTGAACGGTAAATCCGAATGAGGTCAAATTTGTTTCAGAACCTCGAGTATGGTCTAGATTATGATATGGAGAAAAAAAATTAGATAAAATGCCAAAGGAATAGTTTTGGCATTTGGTGAAAATTAGCTTTTACCTTTTTTAGGGTTTTTCCCTCACAGTGAAATAGTCCTCAAGCTGTAAATCAAGAACCACATTACCGACATGGATGAAAATTTGGGAGGATGTAGGGCTGAAAATGCAATTTTGGACAAATAAACGATTTCAATACTTCAATTTTCGACCGAATTTTCATTTGAAACCGCCTAATCAGGCGAAAACACACCCGAGGCCCCAAAAATGGATAAATTCAAATTTGGTATGGAACTGGTTCAGGTTCAGCACATCCCCTTTCAAATGCGCCCAAGAGAGCTTAAATCCATAATGTGGGCTCTGAGAAACCCCCTACCACAAAATTGAGCACTTTTTTACCACACACGGACGTCACGCGTGCTCTTCAGTAAATTAAGCGCCAAAATTCGGATATTGGAGATAGACCAATTTTGTCATTGTCAAACGATCGGGCGTCGAAAATCGATCGTCCATGATTTTTTGCAGATTTTTCGAATGAATATTTCTCGAGAAATGATTTGGGAACGAAGCTTGATTTGGCGTCGGAGCCAAAAGAAACACTATACCTTTCTTTAGTAAGAAAGGCAAAATGGAAATTTTCTAAAATCTGAACGGTAAATCCGAATGAGGTCAAATTTGTTTCAGAACCCGAGTATGGTCTAGATTATGATATGGAGAAAAAATAGATAAAATGCCAAAGGAATAGTTTTGGCATTTGGTGAAAATTAGCTTTTACCTTTTTTAGGGTTTTTCCTTCACAGTGAAATAGTCCTCAAGCTGTAAATCAAGAACCACATTACCGACATGGATGAAAATTTGGGAGGATGTAGGGCTCGAAAATGCAATTTTTTGACAAATAAACGATTTCAATACTTCAATTTTCGACCGAATTTTCATTTGAAAACCGCCTAATCAGGCGAAAACACACCTCCGAGGCCCCTTAAAAATGGATAAATTCAAATTTGGTATGGAACTGGTTCAGGTTCAGCACATCCCCTTTCAAATGCGCCCAAGAGAGCTTAAATCCATAATGTGGGCTCTGAGAAACCCCCTACCACAAAATTGAGCACTTTTTTACCACACACGGACGTCACGCGTGCTCTTCAGTAAATTAAGCGCCAAAATTCGGATATTGGAGATAGACCAATTTTGTCATTGTCAAACGATCGGGCGTCGAAAATCGATCGTCCATGATTTTTTGCAGATTTTTCGAATGAATATTTCTCGAGAAATGATTTGGGAACGAAGCTTGATTTGGCGTCGGAGCCAAAAGCAAACACTATACCTTTCTTTAGTAAGAAAGGCAAAAATGGAAATTTTCTAAAATCTGAACGGTAAATCCGAATGAGGTCAAATTTGTTTCAGAACCTCGAGTATGGTCTAGATTATGATATGGAGAAAAATAGATAAAATGCCAAAGGAATAGTTTTGGCATTTGGTGAAAATTAGCTTTTACCTTTTTAGGGTTTTTCCCCTCACAGTGAAATAGTCCTCAAGCTGTAAATCAAGAACCACATTACCGACATGGATGAAAATTTGGGAGGATGTAGGGCTGAAAAATGCAATTTTTTGACAAATAAACGATTTCAATACTTCAATTTTCGACCGAATTTTCATTTGAAAACCGCCTAATCAGGCGAAAACACACTCCGAGGCCCCTTAAAAATGGATAAATTCAAATTTGGTATGGAACTGGTTCAGGTTCAGCACATCCCCTTTCAAATGCGCCCAAGAGAGCTTAAATCCATAATGTGGGCTCTGAGAAACCCCTACCACAAAATTGAGCACTTTTTTACCACACACGGACGTCACGCGTGCTCTTCAGTAAATTAAGCGCCAAAATTCGGATATTGGAGATAGACCAATTTTGTCATTGTCAAACGATCGGGCGTCGAAAATCGATCGTCCATGATTTTTTGCAGATTTTTCGAATGAATATTTCTCGAGAAATGATTTGGGAACGAAGCTTGATTTGGCGTCGGAGCCAAAAGCAATACTATACCTTTCTTTAGTAAGAAAGGCAAAATACAAAAATACAAAATACAAAAATACAAAAATACAAAAATACAAAAATACAAAAATACAAAAATACAAAAATACAAAAAATACAAAAATACAAAATACAAAATACAAAAATACAAAAATACAAAAATACAAAAATACAAAAATACAAAAATACAAAAATACAAAAAATACAAAAATACAAAATACAAAATACAAAAATACAAAATACAAAAATACAAAAATACAAAAATACAAAATACAAAAATACAAAAATACAAAAATACAAAAATACAAAAATACAAAATACAAAATACAAAAATACAAAAATTCAAAAATACAAAAATACAAAATACAAAAATACAAAATACAAAAAATACAAAAATACAAAAATACAAAAATACAAAATACAAAATACAAAAATACAAAATACAAAAATACAAAAATACAAAAATACAAAAATACAAAAATACAAAAATACAAAAATACAAAATACAATGGAGTACGGTCCTTTTAGGACGGGAGTTGAGCTAGGAAATTCTTTGAAGCTTGAGTAGGTGAATTCAAAACTTGTTGGCAAGCTGATGTTGGAATTTGAGTCGCTCAAACTCGAGAAGTTGAGTCAGAGTCGCAAAATTTCAGAAGCCAGAGTCGATTCCGACTTCATAAAACTCACCTGACTTCGCAACCCTGCTTTCATATATATTGAAATATTTAGATACTTGATCTTCTTCGATTCTTAATATACTTGCATACATTAAGAACTTAATATGCATTAAATACTTGGAATGATTTAAATATTTTAAATAATTTTAAAATATTAAATATTCGAATACTTCAAATACTTTGAATAATTTGAATACTTTGAATATCTTAGAAACTTTTAAAACTTAAATTACAAGAAATACTTGAAATGCTTGAAATACTTAAAATATTTGAAATACTTTAAACACTTGAAATACTTTTTATACTTAAAATATATACTGAAATACTTGAATTTTTAAACACTTGAATTGAACTACCTATTTTGGAAACATTAAATACTGTAATATTTCTTAAAAACATTAAATACCTGAAATTTTGAAATTTCCGAAACACTGAAAATACTTGATCTGCCCTGTTCACATAAATGCCAACATGCATTGTCATCCAGCAGTTTGGCTCAAAATAATGAAAAATCGAGTCTGGACTGTACTTTTTCTTGACATAATACTCCTATCTATGCGAATAATTGCCCCTTTACATAACTTACCTTAACCACGCGAACATGCCCCAGAGGCCAAACTGTCGAAAAACTAATAAGGCTTTTGATAAATTCAATCACATATAATTATTTTATTTTAAAAGAGAACTTCCTCAAAAGTCTCTCTGAAAATCAACACGCACACCAATTCCACCAACCAGCTGGCCAGCACGTCAAAACACGTCTGATTTCCCAAGCGTTACTGGTCGACTTCGAAAAAGTAACGCAATCTGTTGGCTTTAAACAAGGATCACAAATTCGTGAACTAGTTCATAACCCCATGAAGTGCATATCATGATTTCATGATTTTGTACCATGATTTCATGAATTTGTTCACGTTTCCATGAACACGCTTGTTTGCTAAATTCGTGATTTTTGTTCATGGCTACGGGAACGCATTTTTTGCGTGTAGTAAAGATTCAGCTGGAATATTTATTTATTGAAAGCGTGTGTTTTCTTCCAGTCAAATCGTTTAGATCTAGAAAAAAATTGGATCTTTTCTACAATTAAACACTGAATTTCGAATAACATCACAATATGAATTGTTTTGCAAAACATAAATTTCTCTGATGTAATTTTGATTTAATTTATTTTTTAGATTTTGTTGTTTAAATGTATGTTTCAATATTCATTCAAATTGAAAAGAGTAGTAAATAAAATGTTTCTTTACAAAAGGGATATTTGTAAAACTGAAAAATAGATTACTTTCCAAAAATCTTGAATTCGCTGAAACAAACTTTAAATTTAATTGAATTAAAGTATCGAATTGAATAACAATTATTTTTTGCACAGGAAATTTTATTAGAAGGAAATTTATGAAAAGGGATTGAGACGGACGTAAATCTTGTTAAATATCAAAATCGGAACGGAGTGATTCTGCACAACGATCTGCAAAACGGATACTACAACGTTGTGAGTCCAGATCGTCCAACGAGGGTGGCTCGGTCTGGAAATCACTCAATTATCGACTTCTTCATTACCAATATGGCTGAGAACGTGGCTCATCCTGAGGTGTTTGAAGAGCTGAGTTCTGATCACTATCCGGTGGTTGTGGAGGTTGAGCTTCCGTTACTCCGCAGCGGCAACCAACCCGGAAAGATTACCACAACGTTGACTGGCAGCA
The DNA here is from genome assembly GCF_015732765.1 of Culex quinquefasciatus. NCBI lineage: Eukaryota > Metazoa > Arthropoda > Insecta > Diptera > Culicidae > Culex > Culex quinquefasciatus. The sequence continues at coordinate 109,484,114 of NC_051862.1, forward strand.
GTTTCAGCAAGTGGTCGACAGCAACATCGACTATGATCAACACCCGGAAACTTCTGCCGATATTGATCGTTCGCTGGAGGTGATCCAGCAGGCTATCAACCAAGCAGAGGCTGCCAACGTTCGGGAGGTTCCTGTTAATTTTAAGGTAACTGATATTGACGTAGATACTAAACACTTGATAAGACTAAGGAATGTTTATAGGAGACAATATCAACGGACTGGAGACTATGACAAAAAGATTTCAGTGAACAATTTGAATAAAATCATACAAGACCGACTTGACAATATCAGAAATCAAGAATTTTCAAAACATGGGCAGCTTGGGAATTATTCAAAACCATTTTGGAAACTTTCAAAAGTTCTTAAAAACAAACCAAAGCCTATTCCTCCTCTTATTGTTGAGGATTCTCCCTTGATTACATCCGAGGAAAAGGCAAATGCACTTGGGCTTCATTTTGTTAGTTCTCATAATCTTGGCGCTTCCATGACCAGCCGTAAAGAAACATCAGTTGCCATAGTATTTCAACAATTAATAACTCTACCTTGAATTTCCTGCAGATTCCCATGTTTCTGGTGAGGAAGTCAAAGTTGCAGTAAAACAAATGAAAATATGAAAGCTCCTGGCTTTGATAACATTTAATCTAGTGTTGAAAACAGAGTGATCAGTTCTTTCAACATCTAGCCAATATTTTCAATAAATGTTTGCAACTTGGTTACTTCCACCAATTGGAAACTGGGCAAAGTCATACCAATTTTGAAGCCTCAAAAGATCCAACATCGCCAACAAGTTATCGTCCCATTAGTCTTTGAGTAGTTTGTCCAAACTCTTGAGAAGGTCATCTATTCAAGGCTTTTGGAGTTTACCAACGATAATAATATAATTTTGAATGAGCAGTTTGGCTTCCGTAAGGGACATAATACTGCTCATCAGCTTACGAGAGTAACTAAAATCATCAAGCAGAACAAGCTTGAGTGTAAATCAACTGCTATGGCTTTGTTGGATGTTGAGAAGGCTTTTGACAATGTTTGGCATGATGGTTTGATACATAAACTGTATTTGTACGGTTTTCCAATGTATCTTATCAAAATTATCCAGCACTATCTTTCGGAGAGATCGTTCAAGGTTTTTCTGAATGGTATTGCTTCTGGATTATTCAACATTGATGCTGGGGTTCCCAAGGAAGTATTCTTGGCCCACTTCTGTACAATATTTTTACATCTGATTTGCCTACTCTTCCTGGTAATGGTGTGTTGTCACTTTTTGCTGATGACACTGCCGTTATTTATAAGGGTAAAATAACCAGATATTTAGTTGGTCGTCTTCAGAAGGGTCTTGACGTTCTTTCCGAATACTTTGGCGACTGGAAAATTCGTATAAATGCAGCAAAACTCAATCCATCATTTTTCCTCTTTCCAAATCGGCCAGATTTGTCCCAAAGGATGATGTTTTGATTAAAATGAATGATGTTTCGATACCCTGGTCAAAGGAAGTTGTCTACTTAGGTCTCATACTTGACTCGAAACTTTTGTTTCGGCAGCATGTAGACAAAATATTGAACAAGTGCAGCATTCTCATCAGGTGCTTGTAAATTTTAATTAACAGAAAATCAAAGCTTTCTTTGACAAATAAGCTAGCAGTTTACAAACAAATAATTTACCCGTTATTGAGTATGCAGTACCTGTTTGGGAGTGTTGCGCTAGAACTCATAAATTGAAGCTCCAGCGTGTCCAAAACAAGGTACTCAAAATGGTTTTGAATGTTCCTGGCTGGACAAGATCAAGTGAGGTTCATGAATTAGCAGAAGTAAAAATGTTGGATCAGAAGATTCAAGAAAAATGTTTGAAATTCAGGAAAAATGTGCTATTTCTGAATACCCCTTGATTCAAGGATTGGTTTAGTTTATTGTAAGTTTAAGTTAGTTTTAGGTTAGGGGTTCTTAACATTTTTTTCCTCATTGTACCTAGTGTTACAAAAATGATAAATCATATACTTTTAAAGTTATGAAAATGAACAGTGTTTAAATCACGAAAAGCAAATTAAAGCTGAAGAGCCACAGCTGACCACTTATTATGTAAACCAAATGTAATTATTATAAGAAAGATTCAATAAAGTATATTTAATTCAAAAAAATGTTAAATATCAAAATTTAAAACATTTAATTAAATCAAAAATCATATCAAAGGTTGTGCAAAATGTAAATACTAAAGAATAATAAATATAATCAAATATTGTTCAAATGATAAACACATTTTCAAACGGATTTGCGTTGAAACTGTATCTACTGTTAGGTTATACTTTGACCTTCCTAAAAGAAATACGGTTATTTTTATATAAAATAGTTGAATACATGAATAAAAGTACATGTTCAAATAAAAAAATCGAAAAGGAACATGGCTCTTCTAATCGTGCTCGAAAGATCGGTAAAATGTAACCAAAAAACATCAGTCTGTTCGGTGAAACACCCATTTCATTACTACACTTTCAGATGTAACTTCATACGTCGAAAAATGGCTTGTCTCATTTCGTAGAGTAACAATGTATGTAAGCAAAATGATATAAAATAATTTAAGTGTTGCTAACAATCAAACTCACAAAAAATCTTCAACTGATTATTATTTTTAAGTTCAAGGGCAATTTTCTCTTGCGTGTTACGGCTCCGGGTGATGAAAGTTCGCAAGTGAAAAAGTTTTTTTTGGCGATTACTCCATCCCTGATCGTCATTAAAATAATTTGCCGTTTTCTGCACCCTTTTATTAGCTTCCAGTTTTGATAGCAAACAGCTGTTTTATTGATTTTTCAATTCAAAGTGTTTTTTTTTTATTATTATTTTTGCTTTCAATTGATACATTGCCGAAGAGAAAAAAAATAGACCCACATTCCGAGAAAGTTTAAAAAAATCAAACTCATGAGTGGTTTGTCACAAGAACATTTTTATGCGAAAACATTTTCCATTTAACTCTTTTTATAAGCTTGTACATTAATAATATAGGGGTGACACCCCTTACATATTAGTATCTTTATCAAAATTTATTTATTTGATGATCGAGTGTCACTCCTGAAAATTAAATTTTGAAGTCTCTAGTCTTCATATAAACATGCACTTTTACTAACTGTGAATACTTAACTTCATCATTATACAGCAATTCCCACGAAAACAGCATGGAAAAAACAAAAGTCCTCGGATCGGGCTCAAAATTTTTCTGGGGCTTCCCTGGCCGAAATAATTAGACCCGTATTTTTTGTTTGGCCATTAGGGTGACCTACGCCGTGTTAGGTGGTCTGAAAATGGCCATTTTCGTCGATTTTTGCAAAACCACTTTTTTGGAAAAATTATAACTCCTCGCCATTTTAACCGATTTCAATTGTCTTATACGCAAATGAAAGGTGATAAGTTGGCCTTTCAAAGAAAAATAGTAAGAAGTTTCAAAAATCTAGCCTAACATATAAAAAAGGCGTATGAAACTTTAAAATGCCGTTTTGACGGTGTCTGGACCAAAGAGCCTATGTCTGGAAATATTTTTATCGGATTCCCCGGACATTTTTACATAACATACTAAAAATGGGAGGAGTTCATTAACAGGATTACGAGATATGATTTCTTGAAAAAAAACCGCCGCGCGCAAAACCGGAGAATGACGAAATTGGCAAAAATCAACTTTTTCACTAAAACTGCAATAACTTTAAAATTTTAGCGATGACCTATAGATGTTTGGGTACCAAAATTTTCGTAATTAAAAGACGCAACTTTTGGTACCCAGACATCTATACTGCCCATGTTCGCATAAATGTCCCATATGCAAAAACAGCAAGCTGAGAAAACGCAAGGAAAGTTTGTCCCACACATAAGGCTACGTGTTAAATTTTCACGAAAAACAGGATTTCCTGATTTATGGAACAAAGTACTGGATGTTATAGGCTCTTTTGAAAGAGCACACGATTTTGAACCAAACTGCATCAATAACTCAAAAGTGATGAAAATGCATATGGGACATTTATGCGATCATGGGCAGTATAGGTCATCGCTGAAATTTTAAAGTTATTGCAGTTTTAGTGAAAAAAGTTGATTTTTTGCCAATTTCGTCATTCTCCGGTTTTTGCGCGCGGCGCGTCAAAAAACACAGATTTTATTTTCAAAAATTATATCTCGGAATCCTGTTAATGAACTCCTCCCATTTTTAGTATGTTATGTAAAAATGTCTGGGAATCCGATAAAAATATTTCCAGACATAGGCTCTTTGGTCCAGACACCGTCAAAACGGCATTTTAAAGTTTCATACGCCCTTTCATATGTTAGCTAGATTTTTGAAACTTTACTATTTTTCTTTGAAAGGCCAACTTATCACCTTTCATTTGCGTATAAGACAATTGAAATCGGTTAAAATGGCGAGGAGTTATGATTTTTGAAAAAGGGGTTTTTGCGAAAATCGACGAAAATGGCCATTTTAGACCACCCTAACACGGCGTAGGTCACCCTAATGGCCAAACAAAAAATACGGGTCTAATTATTTCGGCCAGGGAACCCCCAGAAAATTTTGAGCCCGATCCGAGGACTTTGTTTTTTCCATGCTGTTTTCGTGGGGAATTGCTGTATAAGTATACTATAAACATATTCTAAAACATGAGTATTAAAGGTGTCACCCCCATCTAAAATGAATGTTTCAGAAAATTTAACTTGTATGTTTTGTGCTATTAATTAGATACTTGATGTTTTTTATGAACATATTTTAGGTCAATTATATTTTTTTCGTCCGAGTCAGGTGTCACCCATCAGCTCGGGTGTCACCCCAAGACGGGTGACACCGAAGCGGGCCGCCCCGCCGCCCCCTTAGTACGCCACTGACTGTTAGTACTCTATTTTCCGAAGAACTTGTCAAAATTTCCAACCTCTAAAACCTCTAATCTGAGCTTCTAACCTAAAATATGACTCCAATAAAAATTGTACTTTTTATGATTCATTTAAAAAATTTCGAATTTTAGAATTTAAATATCTTAGAATAGAAGAATTCGACAAAACGACATCCAATTTTTTGGTTTTGGTTCATATAAGAATACAAATTGGTAGCACAGTGAAAAGAACAATGTATTATTTGCCAATTAAATTTATCTATTATTTAAACACACATATTAAGTCTATTCAAAAACAATTGAAGATCAAAAATGATTCCTAAACAAATATTTATTTGAAATTATTAAACACAAAAGAAATGTGTCTTTTAAAAGTTTTTTAAAACAATTTGTTTTTATAATACATTTTTTTGGTTGAGGTTTTAGCCGTGCTGTAATACTGACTTTAGTTATCTTTTTTTGTCAGGTTAAAATATTAACACTGAAAAAATCGCTATATTATTTACATTGATGAACTAAGCCTGAAAACGTTCTCATTAAAAACAGACATTAAATAAACGTCCCTTCAAAAAGACTACTTCAATTTAGTAATAATAAAGCATAAAATTTATTGTAACTAATAATAAAATGCATGATTTCACCCAACTTGCAAACTTTATGTAAGCGTGTACTCAACATCCATCACACCAAATTGCAGTAACTTTTCAACAAGAAAGAGAAGAGAGCTTGCAGAAAGTACGGGAACGGTTTTGCTGCAACTTCTACCCTCTCACTGCAGAAGTTCTACCTGATAGAAAAGTTACTTTTGTTGCAGAAAAGTACGGAAACGCTCTGCTGCCGTTTTTGTCCAGAATTGCAGAATTCTGCAGTACGAATAGACCTATTACTGTTTTCTAACCTCGAACGAGACGGTTCCCGAATCGGTCTCCATATTCCGCACGGTTAAATAACAAGGGAAATGCGTAAAAATACCATCCTCCGTTTCGTTTATCCGCTGCGCTGCGTTTCTGGCATGTTTCTGAGGCCACGGCCGGCAAGAATTTATTAATTAAATTCTGATTTCAATAATAATAATAATAAAATTTCAAGACAATACAATTTCAAATATGTATTTTTGAACTGTAAAAGAAAAACTAAATTTATGAAATTTGCTTACTTTTACAAAAGGTCCTATGTACATAGGAAACCCATGGCGCATTGGTTGTTTTGAAAAAGTAATCAATTATAAATGAAAACATCTAAAATAATTTAATACAAAACGTACAAAACTCAGATTATTGCAAATAGTTTTAAAATCTAAAATCTAAAATTTAAAATCTAAAATTCTAAAATTTAAAATTCTAAAATTTAAAATCTAAAATTCTAAACTTAAAATTTAAAATTTAAAATTTAAAATTTAAAATTTAAAATTCTAAAATTCTAAAATTTAAAATTTAAAATTTAAAATTCTAAAATTTAAAATTCTAAAATTTAAAATTTAAAATTCTAAAATTTAAAATTTAAAATTCTAAAATTTAAAATTTAAAATTTAAAATTTAAAATTTAAAATTTAAAATTTAAAATTTAAAATTTAAAATTCTAAAATTTAAAATTTAAAATTTAAAATTTAAAATTTAAAATTTAAAATTTAAAATTTAAAATTCTAAAATTCTAAAATTCTAAAATTCTAAAATTCTAAAATTCTAAAATTTAAAATTCTAAAATTCTAAAATTTAAAATTCTAAAATTCTAAAATTCTAAAATTCTAAAATTTAAAATTTTAAAATTTAAAATTTAAAATTTAAAATTTAAAATTTAAAATTCTAAAATTTAAAATTTAAAATTCTAAAATTTAAAATTCTAAAATTTAAAATTCTAAAATTTAAAATTTAAAATTTAAAATTTAAAATTCTAAAATTTAAAATTTAAAATTCTAAAATTTAAAATTTAAAATTTAAAATTTAAAATTTAAAATTTAAAATTCTAAAATTTAAAATTCTAAAATTCTAAAATTTAAAATTTAAAATTTAAAATTTAAAATTTAAAATTTAAAATTTAAAATTTAAAATTCTAAAATTCTAAAATTTAAAATTTAAAATTTAAAATTTAAAATTCTAAAATTCTAAAATTCTAAAATTCTAAAATCTAAAATTCTAAAATTTAAAATTTAAAATTTAAAATTTAAAATTTAAAATTTAAAATTTAAAATTTAAAATTTAAAATTCTAAAATTCTAAAATTCTAAAATTTAAAATTTAAAATTTAAAATCTAAAATTTAAAATTTAAAATTTAAAATTTAAAATTTAAAATTTAAAATTTAAAATTTTAAAATTTAAAATTCTAAAATTTAAAATTTAAAATTCTAAAATTTAAAATTCTAAAATTTAAAATTTAAAATTTAAAATTTAAAATTTAAAATTTAAAATTTAAAATTTAAAATTCTAAAATTCTAAAATTTAAAATTCTAAAATTTAAAATTTAAAATTTAAAATTTAAAATTTAAAATTTAAAATTTAAAATTTAAAATTCTAAAATTCTAAAATTTAAAATTTAAAATTTAAAATTTAAAATTTAAAATTCTAAAATTTAAAATTCTAAAATTCTAAAATTTAAAATTTAAAATTTAAAATTTAAAATTCTAAAATTCTAAAATTTAAAATTCTAAAATTTAAAATTTAAAATTTAAAATTTAAAATTTAAAATTTAAAATTTAAAATTCTAAAATTTAAAATTTAAAATTTAAAATTTAAAATTTAAAATTCTAAAATTTAAAATTTAAAATTTAAAATTTAAAATTTAAAATTTAAAATTCTAAAATTTAAAATTTAAAATTTAAAATTTAAAATTTAAAATTTAAAATTCTAAAATTTAAAATTTAAAATTTAAAATTTAAAATTCTAAAATTCTAAAATTCTAAAATTTAAAATTTAAAATTTAAAATTTAAAATTTAAAATTTAAAATTCTAAAATTTAAAATTTAAAATTTAAAATTCTAAAATTTAAAATTCTAAAATTTAAAATTTAAAATTCTAAAATTTAAAATTTAAAATTTAAAATTTAAAATTTTAAAATTTAAAATCTAAAATTCTAAAATTCTAAAATTTAAAATTCTAAAATTCTAAAATTTAAAATTCTAAAATTCTAAAATTTAAAATTCTAAAATTCTAAAATTTAAAATTCTAAAATTCTAAAATTCTAAAATTTAAAATTTAAAATTTAAAATTCTAAAATTTAAAATTCTAAAATTCTAAAATTTAAAATTCTAAAATTTAAAATTTAAAATTTAAAATTTAAAATTCTAAAATTTAAAATTTAAAATTTAAAATTTAAAATTCTAAAATTCTAAAATTTAAAATTCTAAAATTTAAAATTTAAAATTTAAAATTTAAAATTCTAAAATTCTAAAATTCTAAAATTTAAAATTTAAAATTCTAAAATTTAAAATTTAAAATTTAAAATTCTAAAATTTAAAATTTAAAATTTAAAATTTAAAATTTAAAATTTAAAATTCTAAAATTTAAAATTTAAAATTTAAAATTTAAAATTTAAAATTTAAAATTCTAAAATTTAAAATTTAAAATTTAAAATTTAAAATTCTAAAATTCTAAAATTTAAAATTTAAAATTTAAAATTTAAAATTTAAAATTCTAAAATTCTAAAATTTAAAATTTAAAATTCTAAAATTTAAAATTCTAAAATTCTAAAATTTAAAATTTAAAATTTAAAATTTAAAATTTAAAATTTAAAATTTAAAATTCTAAAATTTAAAATTCTAAAATTTAAAATTCTAAAATTTTAAAATTCTAAAATTTAAAATTTAAAATTTAAAATTTAAAATTTAAAATTTAAAATTCTAAAATTTAAAATTTAAAATTCTAAAATTCTAAAATTTAAAATTTAAAATTTAAAATTCTAAAATTTAAAATTTAAAATTTAAAATTTAAAATTTAAAATTCTAAAATTTAAAATTCTAAAATTTAAAATTTAAAATTTAAAATTCTAAAATTCTAAAATTTAAAATTCTAAAATTTAAAATTTAAAATTTAAAATTTAAAATTCTAAAATTCTAAAATTTAAAATTTAAAATTCTAAAATTTAAAATTCTAAAATTTAAAATTTAAAATTTAAAATTCTAAAATTCTAAAATTTAAAATTCTAAAATTTAAAATTTAAAATTTAAAATTTAAAATTTAAAATTCTAAAATTTAAAATTTAAAATTCTAAAATTTAAAATTTAAAATTTAAAATTTAAAATTTAAAATTCTAAAATTCTAAAATTCTAAAATTCTAAAATTTAAAATTTAAAATTTAAAATTTAAAATTTAAAATTTAAAATTTAAAATTTAAAATTTAAAATCTAAAATTTAAAATTCTAAAATTCTAAAATTCTAAAATTCTAAAATTCTAAAATTTAAAATTTAAAATTTAAAATTTAAAATTTAAAATTTAAAATTCTAAAATTCTAAAATTTAAAATTTAAAATTTAAAATTTAAAATTTAAAATTTAAAATTTAAAATTTAAAATTTAAAATTCTAAAATTTAAAATTTAAAATTTAAAATTTAAAATTTAAAATTTAAAATTTAAAATTTAAAATTTAAAATTCTAAAATTTAAAATTTAAAATTTAAAATTCTAAAATTTAAAATTTAAAATTCTAAAATTTAAAATTTAAAATTTAAAATTTAAAATTTAAAATTTAAAATTTAAAATTCTAAAATTTAAAATTCTAAAATTTAAAATTCTAAAATTTAAAATTTAAAATTTAAAATTTAAAATTTAAAATTCTAAAATTTAAAATTTAAAATTTAAAATTTAAAATTTAAAATTTAAAATTTAAAATTCTAAAATTTAAAATTTAAAATTTAAAATTCTAAAATTTAAAATTTAAAATTTAAAATTCTAAAATTCTAAAATTCTAAAATTTAAAATTTAAAATTTAAAATTTAAAATTTAAAATTTAAAATTTAAAATTTAAAATTTAAAATTCTAAAATTTAAAATTTAAAATTCTAAAATTTAAAATTTAAAATTTTAAAATTTAAAATTCTAAAATTTAAAATTTAAAATTTAAAATTTAAAATTTAAAATTTAAAATTCTAAAATTTAAAATTTAAAATTTAAAATTTAAAATTTAAAATTTAAAATTCTAAAATTTAAAATTTAAAATTTAAAATTTAAAATTCTAAAATTCTAAAATTCTAAAATTTAAAATTTAAAATTCTAAAATTCTAAAATTTAAAATTTAAAATTTAAAATTTAAAATTTAAAATTCTAAAATTTAAAATTTAAAATTCTAAAATTTAAAATTCTAAAATTCTAAAATTCTAAAATTCTAAAATTTAAAATTTAAAATTCTAAAATTTAAAATTCTAAAATTTAAAATTTAAAATTTAAAATTTAAAATTTAAAATTTAAAATTTAAAATTCTAAAATTTAAAATTTTAAAATTTAAAATTCTAAAATTTAAAATTTAAAATTCTAAAATTTAAAATTTAAAATCTAAAATTTAAAATTTAAAATTCTAAAATTCTAAAATTCTAAAATTTAAAATTCTAAAATTCTAAAATTCTAAAATTTAAAATTTAAAATTTAAAATTTAAAATTTAAAATTTAAAATTTAAAATTTAAAATTTTAAAATTTAAAATTTAAAATTTAAAATTTAAAATTTAAAATTTAAAATTCTAAAATTTAAAATTTAAAATTTAAAATTTAAAATTTAAAATTTAAAATTTAAAATTTAAAATTTAAAATTCTAAAATTTAAAATTTAAAATTCTAAAATTCTAAAATTTAAAATTTAAAATTTAAAATTTAAAATTTAAAATTTAAAATTTAAAATTTAAAATTTAAAATTTAAAATTTAAAATTTAAAATTTAAAATTTAAAATTTAAAATTTAAAATTTAAAATTCTAAAATTTAAAATTTAAAATTTAAAATTTAAAATTTAAAATTTAAAATTCTAAAATTTAAAATTTAAAATTTAAAATTTAAAATTTAAAATTTAAAATTTAAAATTCTAAAATTTAAAATTTAAAATTTAAAATTTAAAATTTAAAATTCTAAAATTTAAAATTCTAAAATTTAAAATTTAAAATTTAAAATTTAAAATTTAAAATTTAAAATTTAAAATTTAAAATTCTAAAATTTAAAATTTAAAATTCTAAAATTTAAAATTTAAAATTTAAAATTTAAAATTTAAAATTTAAAATTTAAAATTTAAAATTCTAAAATTTAAAATTCTAAAATTTAAAATTTAAAATTTAAAATTTAAAATTCTAAAATTTAAAATTTAAAATTTAAAATTTAAAATTTAAAATTTAAAATTTAAAATTCTAAAATTCTAAAATTTAAAATTTAAAATTCTAAAATTTAAAATTTAAAATTTAAAATTCTAAAATTTAAAATTTAAAATTTAAAATTTAAAATTTAAAATTTAAAATTTAAAATTTAAAATTTAAAATTTAAAATTTAAAATTTAAAATTCTAAAATTTAAAATTTAAAATTTAAAATTTAAAATTTAAAATTTAAAATTTAAAATTTAAAATTTAAAATTTAAAATTCTAAAATTCTAAAATTTAAAATTTAAAATTTAAAATTTAAAATTTAAAATTTAAAATTTAAAATTTAAAATTCTAAAATTCTAAAATTCTAAAATTCTAAAATTCTAAAATTTAAAATTTAAAATTTAAAATTTAAAATTTAAAATTTAAAATTCTAAAATTTTAAAATTTAAAATTTAAAATTTAAAATTTAAAATTTAAAATTTAAAATTCTAAAATTTAAAATTTAAAATTTAAAATTTAAAATTTAAAATTTAAAATTTAAAATTTAAAATTCTAAAATTCTAAAATTTAAAATTTAAAATTTAAAATTTAAAATTTAAAATTCTAAAATTTAAAATTTAAAATTTAAAATTTAAAATTTAAAATTTAAAATTCTAAAATTTAAAATTTAAAATTTAAAATTTAAAATTCTAAAATTTAAAATTTAAAATTTAAAATTCTAAAATTTAAAATTTAAAATTCTAAAATTTAAAATTTAAAATTTAAAATTTAAAATTCTAAAATTTAAAATTTAAAATTTAAAATTCTAAAATTCTAAAATTTAAAATTTAAAATTTAAAATTTAAAATTTAAAATTTAAAATTTAAAATTTAAAATTTAAAATTCTAAAATTCTAAAATTCTAAAATTTAAAATTTAAAATTTAAAATTTAAAATTTAAAATTTAAAATTCTAAAATTTAAAATTTAAAATTTAAAATTTAAAATTCTAAAATTTAAAATTTAAAATTTAAAATTTAAAATTTAAAATTCTAAAATTTAAAATTTAAAATTTAAAATTTAAAATTTAAAATTCTAAAATTTAAAATTCTAAAATTTAAAATTCTAAAATTTAAAATTTAAAATTCTAAAATTTAAAATTCTAAAATTTAAAATTTAAAATTTAAAATTTAAAATTTAAAATTTAAAATTTAAAATTCTAAAATTTAAAATTCTAAAATTTAAAATTTAAAATTTAAAATTTAAAATTTAAAATTTAAAATTTAAAATTTAAAATTTAAAATTTAAAATTTAAAATTTAAAATTTAAAATTCTAAAATTTAAAATTCTAAAATTTAAAATTTAAAATTTAAAATTTAAAATTTAAAATTTAAAATTTAAAATTTAAAATTCTAAAATTCTAAAATTTAAAATTTAAAATTTAAAATTCTAAAATTTAAAATTTAAAATTCTAAAATTTAAAATTCTAAAATTTAAAATTTAAAATTTAAAATTCTAAAATTTAAAATTTAAAATTTAAAATTTAAAATTTAAAATTTAAAATTTAAAATTTAAAATTTAAAATTTAAAATTTAAAATTTAAAATTTAAAATTCTAAAATTTAAAATTTAAAATTTAAAATTCTAAAATTCTAAAATTTAAAATTTAAAATTTAAAATTTAAAATTCTAAAATTTAAAATTTAAAATTTAAAATTCTAAAATTTAAAATTTAAAATTTAAAATTCTAAAATTCTAAAATTCTAAAATTTAAAATTCTAAAATTTAAAATTTAAAATTTAAAATTTAAAATTTAAAATTTAAAATTTAAAATTTAAAATTCTAAAATTTAAAATTTAAAATTCTAAAATTTAAAATTTAAAATTTAAAATTTTAAAATTTAAAATTTAAAATTTAAAATTTAAAATTCTAAAATTTAAAATTTAAAATTTAAAATTCTAAAATTTAAAATTCTAAAATTTAAAATTCTAAAATTCTAAAATTTAAAATTTAAAATTCTAAAATTCTAAAATTTAAAATTCTAAAATTTAAAATTTAAAATTTAAAATTTAAAATTCTAAAATTTAAAATTTAAAATTTAAAATTCTAAAATTTAAAATTTAAAATTTAAAATTCTAAAATTTAAAATTTAAAATTTAAAATTTAAAATTTAAAATTTAAAATTCTAAAATTCTAAAATTCTAAAATTTAAAATTTAAAATTTAAAATTTAAAATCTAAAATTTAAAATTTAAAATTCTAAAATTTAAAATTTAAAATTTAAAATTTAAAATTTAAAATTCTAAAATTTAAAATTTAAAATTTAAAATTTAAAATTTAAAATTTAAAATTTAAAATTTAAAATTCTAAAATTCTAAAATTTAAAATTTAAAATTTAAAATTTAAAATTTAAAATTTAAAATTCTAAAATTTAAAATTCTAAAATTTAAAATTTAAAATTTAAAATTTAAAATTTAAAATTTAAAATTCTAAAATTTAAAATTCTAAAATTCTAAAATTTAAAATTTAAAATTTAAAATTTAAAATTCTAAAATTCTAAAATTTAAAATTCTAAAATTCTAAAATTTAAAATTTAAAATTTAAAATTCTAAAATTTAAAATTTAAAATTCTAAAATTTAAAATTCTAAAATTTAAAATTCTAAAATTTAAAATTTAAAATTTAAAATTCTAAAATTTAAAATTTAAAATTCTAAAATTCTAAAATTTAAAATTCTAAAATTCTAAAATTCTAAAATTTAAAATTTAAAATTTAAAATTCTAAAATTCTAAAATTCTAAAATTTAAAATTCTAAAATTCTAAAATTTAAAATTCTAAAATTCTAAAATTTAAAATTTAAAATTTAAAATTTAAAATTTTAAAATTTAAAATTTAAAATTTAAAATTCTAAAATTTAAAATTTAAAATTTAAAATTTAAAATTTAAAATTCTAAAATTCTAAAATTTAAAATTCTAAAATTTAAAATTTAAAATTCTAAAATTTAAAATTTAAAATTCTAAAATTCTAAAATTTAAAATTCTAAAATTTAAAATTTAAAATTTAAAATTTAAAATTTAAAATTCTAAAATTTAAAATTTAAAATTTAAAATTCTAAAATTTAAAATTTAAAATTTAAAATTTAAAATTTAAAATTTAAAATTTAAAATTTAAAATTTAAAATTTAAAATTTAAAATTTAAAATTTAAAATTTAAAATTCTAAAATTTAAAATTTAAAATTCTAAAATTTAAAATTTAAAATTTAAAATTTAAAATTTAAAATTTAAAATTCTAAAATTTAAAATTCTAAAATTCTAAAATTTAAAATTCTAAAATTTAAAATTTAAAATTTAAAATTCTAAAATTTAAAATTTAAAATTCTAAAATTTAAAATTCTAAAATTTAAAATTCTAAAATTTAAAATTTAAAATTCTAAAATTTAAAATTTAAAATTCTAAAATTTAAAATTTAAAATTTAAAATTCTAAAATTCTAAAATTTTAAAATTTAAAATTTAAAATTCTAAAATTTAAAATTTAAAATTTAAAATTTAAAATTTAAAATTTAAAATTTAAAATTTAAAATTTAAAATTTAAAATTCTAAAATTCTAAAATTTAAAATTTAAAATTCTAAAATTTAAAATTTAAAATTTAAAATTTAAAATTTAAAATTTAAAATTCTAAAATTCTAAAATTCTAAAATTTAAAATTCTAAAATTCTAAAATTCTAAAATTTAAAATTCTAAAATTTAAAATTTAAAATTTAAAATTTAAAATTTAAAATTCTAAAATTTAAAATTTAAAATTTAAAATTTAAAATTTAAAATTCTAAAATTCTAAAATTTAAAATTTAAAATTTAAAATTTAAAATTCTAAAATTCTAAAATTTAAAATTCTAAAATTTAAAATTCTAAAATTTAAAATTTAAAATTTAAAATTCTAAAATTTAAAATTCTAAAATTTAAAATTTAAAATTTAAAATTCTAAAATTCTAAAATTTAAAATTTAAAATTTAAAATTTAAAATTTAAAATTTAAAATTTAAAATTCTAAAATTCTAAAATTTAAAATTTAAAATTTAAAATTTAAAATTCTAAAATTTAAAATTTAAAATTCTAAAATTTAAAATTCTAAAATTTAAAATTCTAAAATTTAAAATTTAAAATTTAAAATTTAAAATTCTAAAATTTAAAATTTAAAATTCTAAAATTCTAAAATTTAAAATTTAAAATTTAAAATTCTAAAATTTAAAATTCTAAAATTTAAAATTTAAAATTTAAAATTTAAAATTTAAAATTCTAAAATTCTAAAATTTAAAATTCTAAAATTCTAAAATTCTAAAATTTAAAATTTAAAATTTAAAATTCTAAAATTCTAAAATTTAAAATTTAAAATTCTAAAATTTAAAATTTAAAATTTAAAATTCTAAAATTTAAAATTTAAAATTCTAAAATTCTAAAATTTAAAATTTAAAATTTAAAATTCTAAAATTTAAAATTTAAAATTTAAAATTTAAAATTTAAAATTCTAAAATTTAAAATTCTAAAATTTAAAATTCTAAAATTTAAAATTCTAAAATTTAAAATTTAAAATTCTAAAATTTAAAATTTAAAATTCTAAAATTTAAAATTCTAAAATTCTAAAATTTAAAATTTAAAATTTAAAATTTAAAATTTAAAATTCTAAAATTTAAAATTTAAAATTTAAAATTCTAAAATTCTAAAATTCTAAAATTCTAAAATTTAAAATTCTAAAATTTAAAATTTAAAATTTAAAATTTAAAATTTAAAATTTAAAATTTAAAATTTAAAATTTAAAATTCTAAAATTCTAAAATTTAAAATTCTAAAATTTAAAATTTAAAATTCTAAAATTTAAAATTCTAAAATTTAAAATTTAAAATTCTAAAATTCTAAAATTTAAAATTCTAAAATTTAAAATTCTAAAATTCTAAAATTTAAAATTCTAAAATTTAAAATTCTAAAATTCTAAAATTTAAAATTCTAAAATTTAAAATTTAAAATTCTAAAATTTAAAATTCTAAAATTTAAAATTCTAAAATTTAAAATTTAAAATTCTAAAATTCTAAAATTTAAAATTTAAAATTTAAAATTTAAAATTTAAAATTTAAAATTTAAAATTCTAAAATTCTAAAATTCTAAAATTTAAAATTCTAAAATTCTAAAATTTAAAATTTAAAATCTAAAATTTAAAATTTAAAATTCTAAAATTTTAAAATTCTAAAATTTAAAATTTAAAATTTAAAATTCTAAAATTCTAAAATTTAAAATTCTAAAATTCTAAAATTTAAAATTTTAAAATTTAAAATTCTAAAATTTAAAATTCTAAAATTCTAAAATTCTAAAATTCTAAAATTTAAAATTCTAAAATTCTAAAATTCTAAAATTTAAAATTCTAAAATTTAAAATTCTAAAATTTAAAATTTAAAATTCTAAAATTTAAAATTTAAAATTTAAAATTCTAAAATTTAAAATTCTAAAATTCTAAAATTTAAAATTCTAAAATTCTAAAATTTAAAATTCTAAAATTTAAAATTTAAAATTCTAAAATTCTAAAATTTAAAATTCTAAAATTTAAAATTTAAAATTTAAAATTTAAAATTTAAAATTCTAAAATTTAAAATTTAAAATTTAAAATTCTAAAATTCTAAAATTTAAAATTTAAAATTCTAAAATTCTAAAATTTAAAATTTAAAATTTAAAATTTAAAATTTAAAATTCTAAAATTTAAAATTCTAAAATTTAAAATTTAAAATTTAAAATTCTAAAATTTAAAATTCTAAAATTCTAAAATTTAAAATTCTAAAATTTAAAATTTAAAATTTAAAATTTAAAATTTAAAATTCTAAAATTTAAAATTCTAAAATTCTAAAATTTAAAATTCTAAAATTTAAAATTTAAAATTCTAAAATTCTAAAATTCTAAAATTCTAAAATTCTAAAATTCTAAAATTTAAAATTTAAAATTTAAAATTTAAAATTCTAAAATTCTAAAATTCTAAAATTCTAAAATTCTAAAATTCTAAAATTCTAAAATTTAAAATTTAAAATTTAAAATTCTAAAATTTAAAATTCTAAAATTTAAAATTTAAAATTTAAAATTTAAAATTCTAAAATTCTAAAATTTAAAATTCTAAAATTTAAAATTTAAAATTTAAAATTCTAAAATTCTAAAATTCTAAAATTCTAAAATTTAAAATTCTAAAATTCTAAAATTTAAAATTTAAAATTTAAAATTCTAAAATTTAAAATTCTAAAATTTAAAATTTAAAATTTAAAATTCTAAAATTCTAAAATTCTAAAATTCTAAAATTCTAAAATTCTAAAATTCTAAAATTCTAAAATTCTAAAATTCTAAAATTTAAAATTCTAAAATTTAAAATTTAAAATTCTAAAATTCTAAAATTCTAAAATTCTAAAATTTAAAATTCTAAAATTCTAAAATTCTAAAATTCTAAAATTCTAAAATTCTAAAATTCTAAAATTCTAAAATTCTAAAATTCTAAAATTCTAAAACTCCTAACTCCTGTTTTTTATTAGACCATTTTTTTTATTTTTACATTGTAAAATCCTTGAAAATTTTCAAAAATGATAGATTGTAGATTTTTTCCAATTTAAAATTTTAAAATTTAAGAATTTTTAGATTTTGTAAAAGAATTTCTAAATATTTAAAATATTTAACGGTACTCATCAACCAGAGCTTTTGCACCCAGATTCTTGTTACAGATATTTTAGTATCTTCAAAACTACGGGTAGTACCGAAATATTTTTTTATTCATCCCCTAAAGTACTGTCTACAAAGTAATTAACAACAAAGTTTGACTAATTTTACATTTCCGTTGTTGCAGGATTGGGTCCGTAAGTTTGACAATTTTGGAATAAGAAGACAACAACTTCCTTCGTTGTTGTGCACCCTTAAAAGAGATTAAAAACTTTAACATTTTTAAAACTTAAAAACATATATTTTGTTTTTTATTTTTATAATTTTTGTACTTTGTATTTTTTTCATTTTTCAAATTTTTATAATTTTTAGAATTTGTATTTTTTTTAAATTAAATTTATGAATTATTTGAATTTTAGTATTTTTAGAATTTACAATTTTTGAATTTTAGAACTTATAATTTTTAGAATTTTCGAATTCAAAATTCCAACTCGTGCGATTAACGTTTTGGGAATTTAAGAACTTTATAATGTTAGATTTTTATTATTTATGAATTTAAGAATTTTAGTATTTAAGAATAAGGGATTTTTAGTATTTAATTTTTTGTCAATTTCTTAATTTTCATATTTTAGAATTTCATTTTTTTAAATATTTGAAGACTTTGAGAATTTTAAGAAATAATAAATTTAAAAAAAAATAAAATTTAAAAAAATTTGCACAATATCAATAAATTAAATAAATTTAGAATTTTCAAATTCTTGCATTCTTTTTTTTTGTCCGCCTTGTGGGCAGATCATGGGATTAATTCACCTCGATCCTCATAGCGACTATCTTTTGTGATTCCCTGTTATACTCTTAAGTCTGCAATTTGCTCGAATCTTATTGAGAAGAATCAAGCTATTTGTTTACAGCCTTTTTTCCAATGCACATATACACTGGTAGAGTGCGCTTGAACGCTGTACGTTGAAGCGTTGGTGCGGAAGGAACAATTCTCCTCCCGTGTTTTTTGAGTCCGAACACTCATCAAATCTGTTAGCGCATCTTCGGCTAGTTGACCAGTCAACTACCTTCCGAAGTGCACAAGTCAGCCGAAGCTATGTGCTCCCGAAGAGAGCGAACCGTCCTACGGTCGGACGAAATCCGTAGTGGTTGACTTAGCGAAGGAGAAATGAGCAACTTTGAAGATTTGTTGTGGCTCGCAGGCTGTTGATGTCCAACTTCAAATGATGAGGCCGGACGGGGACTGGAGCGGTCCCTATTGGCTATTTTTAGATCTCTCCCATTGTCATCAGTTATTTCGGCTCTCTGTATTGACCCGACTGTCGTCAGTTGGCATTGGAGCTCTTCCCCGAGAAGTCCAATTTTTGACTAACTCGAGGTTTCTCCAAAGCGCAGACAGCAGGGAAAGAAAACCTGTACTGATTTTGCGGGATGATCAAGGCTCCAAGCTGCCACCCGAGGATTGAACCTCTGACCTTCCACTTGCTAGGCGGATCCCGTAACCACTAGACCACGGGAGGTTGGCTTGCATTCTTAAGTTCTGGAATGCTAGAATTTTAAATAAGGAAAAACAACTTTATAATTTAATTTTACAATTATCAAGTCAAATCAGCGTTGAAGTTTTTTTTTAAGCTTTAGTATTTTAGATTTTTTTATTTCTCTGTTTGAAATTAGGCCGATGCAAATATTTAAAAAAGTTTTTGTCCTCGGCCCTGACCGAGGTCAAGGGGGCAAAAATAAAAAATATAAAAATTTAAATAACAAGCCATAGTCTTCACAATTAAATAAAAAAAAGTGTTTTAAATTGCATTTTACACTAGTTCAGTTGTTTTGCAATCATTAGTTTTCAAAAAATCTAAGACCTGACAAAAACAAAAATTGTATCGAAAAAAAAGATTTTGCATCGAAAATTTTCAAAAAATCTTAAGATTTTTTAATAAACCCAAACATGCTAAAAATGATTTTAAATGCAGAAGAATGTATTTTAATTTGATTTCAGTTGGTTGCACTTGAATTTCCATTGAAATTTTGAAGTTTATTGTAAAAATATTTTTTTGCCCCTGATTTTTCGGGCCAATTTTGAAGGGGGAGGGTGACAAAAACTTTTGAAAATATGTGTACCAGCCTTATTGGATTGAAAAGTTAAGAATTTGTGATGTTCTATTCATCCTATTTTTAATTTCGATCGTCCAATCGCACTTTCAGCACACCTCCTCCATCGTTTCTAAAACATGACTCACCAACCGCTTCCTCGATCGCAAACTGGTTCCTTCCCGTCCCGTCTACTGGAATGGCCCGCCGAGTAAACCATATTTCCCGTCCTCCTCCTCCTCCTCTTCCTCCTATACCGCTACGAAGACCGAAATCTGGAATACAAGACACTTTGATTCGGTCGGTTGTCCACTCCGTCCGGAACTTTCCAGCTGAAAAAGTAGTTCAACCTAGAGCGCAACTTACCTTTAAACTGTCCAAAATCCTCCCAAAGCCTAAAACCAACAACTCGGTTCGACTCTGTTGCAATCAAGTCCGAACAAGATCAACTGAAGACTTTCAAACTGTTTGCGTCGACGATAATCGACGTCGAATTGAAGGTAAATCGATGGAAAAAACAATGTCGGGCAGGTCGAGTGTTTGTCGTACGTTTGTCGTCCTTTCGACCAATCGATATCGAAACGGTAAAATCAAAACCGTGCGACAACTCGTACGACGTGCGACATTTTTACAAGTTGTTGAAGTTTGAGTATTTTGGGTTAAAATGTACAAAAAATCGTATTTTTGCTATTTCTAAAATCACTCATAAAATCCAAATAAAATCCTTATTTTATTATGGATTTCGATCATCTTGACTTCATTCGACGGGTATCAGCAAAAACTATTAGTTCTGATATGTTTTAGCATGATTGAAACATGACTTCTCTTGTCTTTATCTGTTTGAACCGTTTTTGCAAGAGGCTTACCATAGAAACAAGTCGACTTCCGTGACGGTGTTGGCGTCAGAGTTGCTGCGCGTGGCGGAAAAGTTGCTCGAGCAAAAATTTCACCCTCAAACGATTATCGCCGGGTGGAGTGCGGCCAAGCATTCGGCACGTTCGGCGCTGTTTGCCACGGCGACGCCCAGCTCGAAGATTCTGTCCTAGCCAAACTATTTGCCAAGCTGGTCGTCGATGCCGTGATGCGGTTGAAGTGATTTGGGGAATTGACCGCGATGTAGTGCATAAAAAAGACCGGCGGTTGCTTGGAGGATTCGTTCCTGGACGAGGGTTTCCTGTTGGACAAGAAGCCCGTTGTGCACAACCCGAAACGCATCGATAACACAAAGATCTTGATCGCCAACACGCCGATCGACACGGACAAGATCAAGGTTTTTGGATCGAGTATAAAGATGGACTCGATGGTGAAGATTGCCGAGCTGGAGGTCGCTGAGAAGGAGAAGATGAAGGACAACCAGGACCAGGCTCGTCTCGGTCGTTGCGATCTGTTCGAACAGGTCATCATCGGCAAGGACACGCTGCTGCGTTTAAGTGGAGTTTCCCTCGGAGAGGCCTGTACCGTCGTAATTCGTGGGGCAACCCAGCAGATCATCGACGAAGCGGATCGTTCGCTGAACGACGCCCTTCGCGTGCTGGCCGCGGAAACGTCCGGTAAGGCATCGATGGCCATGGAGGCATTCGGTCGCGTTCTGCTCTAGCTGCCGACGACGATCGCCGACAACGAAGAGTACGATATTGTTTGCAACGCTTAGCTAAACGAAAAGTAAGAATGTTGAGGTGGGGTTTTGCAGGGCTTTTTATGTTTATGATTATTTTCTTTGCAGGTGAACGTGTAATCCACATGACCATCGAAGTACGCTGCAGCGATGGCAGGACCTGGAAATAGTTAGGTACATTCACGAGTGCAAAACGGCGCTCAAAACCAAAAAAAAAGGTGCAGGGTGTTATGTTACACATGACCAGTATGACAAAGAACTTAGCAGAAAAGCTTTTAAAATTAAGCAATTTTGTTGAATTATGCGTCAGATAAAATCAAAACATTATTGGATTTATATTTTCGTTTAATTTCTCTTTAAGCTCCGTATTAAAAAAAAACATGATATCTCTATAATTCGATGTTTGTTCCCCAATCGGAACAATCGTGAGGTAGCGGGCTCTCCAGATTGTTGCCACCTTTTTCGAAATGGCCAGTATTGTAAACCATGAGTTGTGATACCCATATTGCCAAAACTCGTTGGTTCAATAGATGTCTTCCCGAGAAAACTTTCGTTTAGGGCACCGGCCACTGCAGCTTTTGGCCATTTTTTTCTAAATTGCCATTTTCATTACCAATATCAAAAACCATGAAATTTGATACCAATATTGCCCAAAATTGTATGGTTCGGTAAATGTCTTCCCGGGAGAACCTCCCTGAGGGCACCGGCCACTCCAGGTTGTGGCCAATACTGTCAAAATTGCCATTTTCATCACCAGTATCAAAATCCAAGAAGTTTGATACCCATGTTGTCCAGTCTCGTATGGCCTTCCATCGGAACTTCCCTGAGGAATTTGGCCACTCCGGGTCTTGTGGCCAGAATATTCCGGTGGCTCTCAATTATTCTGGCTGGCCTGCCTCCGCTTACATTCGAACAGATCGCAACGACCGAGACGAGCCTGGTTCTGGTTGTCACCATGTCCTTCATCTTCTCCTTCTCGGCGACCTCCAGCTCGGCAATCTTCACCACCATCTTCATACTCGTTCCAAAAATCTTGATCTTGTCCGTGTCCATCGGCGTGTTGGCCATCAAGATCTTTGCTCGATGCGTTTCGGCTTGTGCACAACGGTCTTCTTGTCCATTAGGAAACCCTCGTCCAGGAACGAATCCTCCAAGCAACAGCTGGCAAATATTTTTGCTGGGAAAGAATCTTCGAGCTGAGCGACGCCGTGGCAAACAGCACCGAACGTGCCGCCTGCTTGGCCGCACTCATTTGAGGGTGAAATTTTTGCTCGAGCAACTTTTCCGCCTCGCTCAGCAACTCTTGACCAGATTGCCGATCACGATGGCCCCCACAAACGAGGACAGCCGGGCGATCACCCCGGAGCAAACTTTTCCGGTCGTTGACAAAAAATCTCAATTTTTGCTTTGTTTTTTTCTTTCTGTCAAAACTGCATGAAAAAAAACCAAAACAAATGCCGAGTTGCCAAACATGCCCAAAAACTGCTCGACGGCAATGTTGCAAGATAGATTTCCCTGGTCAAAAGTCGAGCAGACGCTGGTCGCTTTAACTCGCTTTAACGCGCGTTAACTTGCGATAACTTGCTTTAAGGTGGCGTTAGGTGAAAACTCGGCACGATGAGTAGCGTTGATGCTTTTCGAGCTCGTTTTTGTGCGTTTTAGTGTGTTATCGCGGAGTGACGTCCCCCTCGTCTGAACCCGCAACCTTTGGAGTGTTAACATACACACAAAAAAACATTAACATAAATTGAGTAAACATTGCCACAGAATCCGCTTTGTTAATGCCACCCCGATACTCTTAAAGAGGTTTCCCTTAGTGATGGGGCCGGGCTCGGTCCCGGATGGTTCGATGGGAGGAATTAACACCCACTCGACGAGTGGCCCAAAAAAATGCAGCTCGCACGCACTTACGTGACCGGTTCAGGTGCCACAGCCACCGCTGCGTAGACGTTCAAGACGCCCAGGTAGATTCTTCACTCAAAAACGGCCACAGCAGAAACACCCAATTCCCACTCGAAACGAAACTATTGGCACTACGCCCCCCGGGGCATGGCCTTCCTCTAACGTGGGATTTCTTCTCCAGCGCCTCTGACGAGACAGGAGAAACCGGGACCGACGTTTTACTTCACCATCCGATAGAAGCTCAGTGGATAAGGCGGGAATCGAACCCGCGTCTCATAGCATCATCGGGATCGGCAGCCGAAGCCGCTACCCCTGCGCCACGAGACCCACTCAGCTTGGTTGATTGCGTAAGCAAACCAACTTGTAGCACCAAACGGATCACACACGACTTATTTCCTCGCAGAGCACACAAGAGAACCTTTTCCCAGCCACTTAATGCACAATTCTTCACGGCTCAAGTGGACCAACGCACTAATTTTCACGCAGCCCAGAACTTCACCAGGGATTTCACCACGGCAACCACAAACGGATATGAGTTCGGATTATGGATAGAACTAAGATTCGCAGAATAAAGTTCAATGTACTTGTACTAGCAAGGGTTTTATTTCGCACAAACTTGGAACAAAAACTACTCATTTTTTGGATAAAACGCGAGACCGAGATAGCTTCGACCGTGGTTTATTGGGATCTGCTTCTAGGGGATTTTGTTGCTCTGTTCTGAACCTATCGCGACTTCTACTGCTGACCACTACAGGCTCAGCAATTTTCGTATTTTGTTTCCTACGCAATTTCTACTGCAGTGACCATACTGAGAGAGATTGGTACACTTGCTCGTGATGACCATTTCAATGATGGTTATTAGGGTAGTTCACAAGATCACAAATATTTTTACATTTAAATTAGTTGTTAGTTTTTAAATCTAGGTTAGTAAACAGTTAGTAACAATTTAACACTTAGGGTAACTGGAAAAGATATACTTTTTACCAAAATGTCCACTAAATTTCCATACAAACATACAAAAAAGATAAATCAAATCATAACAACAATGAAACATATCAAATTTCAAGTATTTCAAATGATTGCACATCTACCAACAATATTTATAAGGGGTGTCGCATAAATTACACCAACAATAACGATTATTCTTGCAAAATAACCTTCAATCACCATTTCAAACACACTTTTAACTGTTTGTTTACATAAGTAAACAATATAAACAACACATCACTTCTCCCAACATAAATTTTTACCAACGAAAATCAGCAGCCGCCGATTAAATAACAAAACCCACCGAAAACTGATTGAAATGTCAAATTCGAAATAAATTCCTTCAGATGCAAACCGCCACGGCAATCAGCATTTGGCTCGCCGCGGCGATTGAGGGTCAAA
Source organism: Culex quinquefasciatus (assembly GCF_015732765.1). Classification (NCBI taxonomy): domain Eukaryota; kingdom Metazoa; phylum Arthropoda; class Insecta; order Diptera; family Culicidae; genus Culex; species Culex quinquefasciatus. The sequence goes on from NC_051862.1 coordinate 109,508,871, forward strand.
CGATATTGAAACATTTCAGCGATCAGTTTGAACCGCTCTGGCGATGCGCCCATGGAACGCCAAGGCGGATGGAGGACGGACGAAATTAAAAAATTTCAAATGTCAAATTTCAAATAACAAATTTCAACCGCCCAGGCGGCCCGCCCTCGGTCCGCCAGGGCGGTTTAGGGCGGACCACACGATCAGTAACGTCCGCCGATGCGTAACGTCCTCACTGAGTTAATGTGGGTATCATCTCCTGGTTTGGGTCGTAGTGGGTCAACAGCAACTCTGATTGCAGAATCCGTTTGAACTCTTCGAACGACCGCTGACAGGCAGGAATCCAGTTGCACTTGGCATCCTACTTGAGCAGAGCGTTCAACGGATGGCGAAGCTCGTGCATGGACTTGGCGAACTTGCCGTATTAGTTGATCGCACCAAGGAATCAGGGATCAGGTCGAATTCCATCGGAATCGACGATGAAGCTCAGGTACTTGATCTGCTGCATGAAGAAATTGCTCTTCTCGATCTTCAAATGTAACCCATACTCCTGGATGTGGGCGAACAGGCGATGAAGCTGCTCGATGTGCTCGACCAGAGACTTGCTCGCCACGATGATGTCGTCCAGGTAACAGCTCGTATCGTCCAGGTCCGCAATCATGCTGCCCACGATGTGCACGCAGGTGCAGGCTTGACTTCCAGTGTCAGGCGATTGAACTGGAACAGACCCTCGTGCGTGTTAATTTTCAGCATCTTCCGCGACTCCTCATCGACATCGACTTGCAGGAGTGCAGTGGTACCGTAAATTGAAGAGCGACGTGTGACGACCGAAGATTGACTTCAGAGTCTTGATGATTTCTTAGAAATCGACATCTTTCGGTTTGTTCGGTAGCCACAGTGTTGAGGTTGAGTAGCAAGAGTCTGGCCTTTGCCGGGTCGTCCAGGTTTTGAGCGTCCTCCTCGAAAAGATCTTCATATTGGGCGAACCAGGCTTCAAACGTGACGCCAGGTTGAGCTTCCGTAATTCGAGCAGCCGCAAGTTCTTGAAGAGGCTTTGACTGGTTCTCTAAAATTTTCAAAAGGTTTGCTTCAAACTCCGGAGACATCTTGTTGCGTAGGCTTGTATTTTCTTCGTCCCCAATTTTTAAGTTTAGAACTGTTAGAACTAGAAGTGTACAACTGTTCAGGTTGGTGGTCCAAACTAGAATAATTTATTAATCGCCGACAGCCGCCTTATACCCAAATAACCATGGCATACTCAGCAGTAACTGTTGGTAGCCGATTGGTAGCAAGGATTGACAGAAGTCTGGTTGGCGGCAATACCGTAGATGACTAAGTCAAGAACCGTGAATCAGGCTATTTGCCCTAAGGTTCCGTAACCAGACAGACCAGCCTAGAAGTCTGTCGGACAGCAGCACCTCTCAATATTTGACCTTTAAGATCATCCCTGGCCGACGGAGTGCCGTCGAAGCTTCCGTGATGTCCCCGAAAAAACGAAACTATTGGCACTACGCCCCCCGGGGCATGGCCTTCCTCTAACGTGGGATTTCTGCTCCAGCGCCTCTGACGAGACAGGAGAAACCGGGACCGACGTTTTACTTCACCATCCGATAGAAGCTCAGTGGATAAGGCGGGAATCGAACCCGCGTCTCATAGCATCATCGGGATCGGCAGCCGAAGCCGCTACCCCTGCGCCACGAGACCCACAACCCCGTGAAACCCAACAACCGCGATGGGTCCACGTCCTTGATGCTCGATGCAAATGGTTTTCCTGTGTCCGATTAAAGTTAGTGTGGATAAGCGTGCTGACCTTGTGGTTTCTTGGGAGGGCGCCGGTATTGACTAATAAAGCAGGGATCTTCAGAGCTTAAACAGTGAACGGATGGTTGGCTCCCACTAATCATTTTTGATTCATTGTTTAACTTCAGCTGATCTGTCAATAACGGAGTAGCAGCTCATTGGCAGTCAACCATGCTCATGCTCATGCTCATGCTCATAAGCGTGCTGACCTTGAGGTATTTTGTAGAGTCCCTGCATTGAGGAAGGTCTCGGCTAACCATTAGTTTCACCTTGAATGGGCGAGCATTCTTGGTCTCATATGTGTAGAAATTGTGTTTATTGTTTTTCAATAACCAACAAAAGTTTGGTGATATTGTAAAGATTCCGTCAACAAAGAACATTCTCCTCTTCGACCAAGCTGAAAAGAAACCTTCAAATTGCAAGTTTCCTTGCAATTCTTCAGTTGCGTTCGAAAGCTGGCCAAATCGGAGACGGAAGTCAGTACAATTGGCAGAGCCTTTACTCGTTTCTCGACGGCACCACATATTTAGGATAAAACACCGAAACTGTTTGCCAATGGAATTAGAGGATTGATCTCACATTTAGAATCAAAATCTGACCTCGAAAGAGGCTGTTTTCTTTTTCTGTTCCCATTAGCCGATTTAGCGCTCAAACGCTTCACCAATGATTTGCGTTTACCATTTTTACACGCATTTTGCATTTCTTTTGTAAAATACAACAAAATTTCAGGTGGGGTTAGTCTTGGAAAGACTGTTTAGAATTTTGGAAAATAAATCAGATAGACTCTGCATTTTGTTTGATATAACTCTTAGCTTAGGTTATATAAATACCGCAGCTTTCCTTTAGGAACCAACAACGAGAGAGGTACTCCTTGATAGTACTCCTATAGTATCGATAGATACTCTCCTGGAAAGTGCTGAAAAGTGCAAAAATGCCTCACGGCAAGAAAAAGAGGCGGTCCTCACTAGCAGGATCGGCAGATTTGAAGAAGTTAATTAGTCAGTTCGGGAAATTTTCAACATCATCGTGACTTGCACACGTTAATTTTCATAACTTTAAAAGTATAAGATTTATCATTTTTGTAACACTAGGTACAATGAAGAAAAAAATATATGAAAACATAAAACTAAAACTAACTGAAACTTACAATAAACTAAACCAATCCTTAAATTAAGGGGTATTCAGAAATAGCACATTTTTACCTGAATTTCAAACATTTCTCTTAAATTTTCTTACCCAAAATTTTTCTGCTAATTCACATTCTAAACCATTTTGAGTACCTTGTTTTGGACACGCTGGAGCTTCAATTTATGAGGTACTGCCTATTCAATAACGGGGTAAATTATTTCTAATCTAATCTAATCAGACCCTATAGCGCAGCCAATCTTTCGAAGGGATCCTGGAGAGTGCCTTAGGTTAGATGACGCCTAGCACTCTTCTTGTCATTTATTAACATTTGTAGTGCGCCATTGCATCCCAAGTCGCGATGGCCTAGTCTTTTTTCATTTTTGCTTACCACTCCACTGGACGGAGGATCGAACCCCGCATCGAGCGACTTTGATTTTTCGTTCAATTATTCATCATTTAAAATTTCTGTGTTCTGAACTTTCTCGTTGGGTGCAGATAGAAATCGAACCCAGAACCATTCGCTTATAAAGCGAACACCGTAACCAGTCAGCCACGGCCGCTCCCTCAATAACGGGGTAAATTATTTGTTTGTAAACTGCTAAATTTTTTGAAATTAAATATGTCTTTATTGAACTTTCTTATAATAATTACATTTCTTTTACATGCTAAGTGGTATGGCCTAATGCTCTTCATCTTTGTTATATTTTTCGTTTTATTATCAACTGATCATATTTATTTTATTTACTTCAAATTGTTTTACATATTTGCATTGAATTGAATACACTTGGGTAAAAAAGAAAAAAAAATCACTTTAACAACTAATCCTAACTTAAAACTAAAAATAAAAATAGATCCATTGAAATATTCAAAATCACTAGAACGAGTAAACTACGAACTGTATTTTAAGATGAATGCTCCAAGAGTTCTTACTTGTTCCTGACGAGTTTTGCAACCACGCAGTGTTGTTGTCATCTCGATGAAAATGTTCAAAAGTTCTTGTGGTGAATACAGGTCACTACTGCCTTCGCCCGTTGATGTTGGTTGGTTTTCCCTCGGTTGCTGACTGAAGCCTGGAGGTGTTGTATTCTCTGCAACTCTTTGCCGCTGATTCAACGGCAATGGCTGCAGATTTGGAACCACTCGAACAGATCCCGCTCCAGGTGACGCCAAAGCAGGAAAATCCACGTCCGTGTATGCTGGTGCTGGTGGTGTTTTGCGACGATTTGGTTGGTGCCTCGTCGTCGCTTGCTGGCGAATTTTTAAAAACTCAGCACGTTTTGGGCAGCTTCACCATGTCCAAACTGCAAACAGTTCGAACACTGTGTCACGTCACGGTGCACTGGACGATAACGTTCCCAAGTCACGATGATGTTGAAAATTGCCCGAACTGCTTTCAGCTCAGACGGCGTTGTCGATCCTTTCTCGAGATGAACCAGGTACAGTTGATCACGATACTTGATGTCCTTGTTGTGTCTCGTCATCTTGAAGACTTCGATCACGTTCAACTTAAGAGTTTTGAGCTCTTCTTTCAGCACACTCACATCCATGTCGTACAGGCCACGGAGGACCTGTTTCATGGGGCGTTTACCTGGATCGTAATGGCTGTAGTATTCAATCTTTGTGTTGTTCAGGAAATCCCGAACGTAGTTGTAATCCTTCCTGGTAGGTAGCAGAATTTTGAGTCCATCAGCACACAAGCGAATGGAAGCTCGTAAAGCACCAGATTTGATAAACCCGGTCAGCCACTTTCGCACCGAATCCGATGGCGATGTTTTCACAAAAATGGGTGGCAACTTTTCCCGTCGTTCAAATTCTTCCTTCTCGCTCACGTCCACAGGGAGGGTAGCAAACTGGTTTCCAGACGAATTTTGAGCGTCCTTGCTCAAACTGCCTGGCTTTGCAGGTAGCGTTTCGGCATTTTTTAGCTTCTTCAAATCGGCCGATCACCAGCAGGACCGCCTCTTTTTCTTGCCGTGAGGCATTTTTGCACTTTTTAAGCACTTTTCAGGAGCTAATATCCAGGAGTACCTCACTGATTGGTGGTCCACAAATGAATGTTGTAAACTGTTATTTTTCAAAGAAAGCTTTGATTTTCTGTTAATTAAAGGGTACAAACACCTGATGAGAATGCTGCCGAAACAAAAGTTTCGAGTCAAGTATGGGAGCGTTCTTTAATTACGTAACGCAGTTTTTGAGGGGGGTTGGAGGCCGTGTTACGCTCCATACACAATTTTTAAAATTTGTATGAAAATTTTGTTGCGAGGGGAGGGGGTCCAAAAATCATTTTTTTGCGTTACGTAATAAAAGAACGCTCTCTATGATACATAAATAGACGACTTCCTTTGCCCAGGGAATCGGAACATCAATAATTTTTATCAAAACATCGTCCTTTGGGGGAGAGAGAAAGAGGGAAAATGATGGTTTCAGTTCTGGCTGCATCTATGCAAAATTTCCAGTCACCAAAGTATTCGGAAAGAACGTCATGGCCCTTCTGAAGACGGCCAACCAAATATCTGGTAATTTTACCCTTATAAATAACGACAGTGTCATCAGCAAAAAGTGACAACACAACATTACCAGGAAGAGTAGGTAAATCAGATGTAAAAATATTGTACAGAAGTGGGTGGTTTAGAATCAAGCTTATTCTGCTTGATGATTTTGGTTACTCTAGTAAGCTGATGAGCAGTATTATCACAGAGAACAGATGTACATCTTTGTTCTAACTTGTGTGTAAACCGTGTTAACTAAAAAAATGCGTTGCATACAATCTTGCATCAAAGAAATTAGAGTGTGCAGGATACGCTTGGCGGCGCCACCGTCGCGTATGAGAATACTTGACTTAACAATCAAAAATGCTCAATAATTTCGAAAGGAAATAAATGTTAACCTCGTTCAAATATAAAATTTACTTCTGTATAATTCCAGTTGGCTAAAAATAATGCAAAAATGCATTAACATTAACGAAAACATAACAGAAAATTCATTCAAAAATGATTTTTCAAGCGACAACTTAAAATAGTCCCTTTATACATGTTATGTCCGATTTCGTTTTGTTTACCTTCTTTGGCGCGTAAAATTGCAACCCTCTGATGAAGGACACTCAGACATTGGTCTGATGTCGTTCGTACGGAATGTTTTATGCAGTGATTAGATGGTCCAACGTTCTGCTACTGTAGGCCATCATGATTTTGGAAGTGGCGCTATCTAGGCGGATGGTGCACACCCTCCCACATAGAAAAATGGGCGGAAAACGGCCAGAAAGCGGGGACGTTTTGCCTGAAAGCGGGCCCGATTTTCAGCACGCTTTTTCCCCTGGTTGTGGCCCATTTCGTGCCAGAATGCAACATTTAGGCGGGCGTTACGCATTTTGTCCGAGCGGTTACGCCCGTCTGTGGCACGCTTCTGGGCACATTTTGACCACGATAACGGGCAAAAAAGCGATGGCGGAACGGGGCGCATTTTGGGGGGTGCTTCTTCTTCTTCTTTAGTATTTCCGGATCCAGTTTAGAGTGGTTAGGGTGATCAATACAATTAGGGTGACAAAAAAACAAAACAGATTAAAATGTTTATTCAAAGAGTTTCTAAAATTACAATAAAAGCCACTTAACCTATTTAAAACTAGCCTATATAAATGAAAGTTGAATTAATATGTTCAACTTAATTTAAAATGGTCCTATTGGTTTAAATAACTGAATTTGATAAAATTATTTTACTAAACTAACCAAAATAGTTTAAATAACTTTAAATTAGTAGTAATTATTAAAATTTAGTTGAATTTAGGTAAATTTTGTAAAATTAAGGTTAATTTAGAATAATTGAGTTAAATGTCAAGTTTAGTTTAATTTAGTTAATTAAGTTAAATAAATTTAAATTAAGTTAAATCAAGTTAATTTAAGTTAAATGAAGTTAAATTAAGTTGAAGAAATTCAGATGAATTCATATATAAGTAAAAATAAGTTAAATTTAGTAAAATTTAGAAAAAAAAATATATTTATTAAAATTTAGTTTTGTTTCGTTTAAAATTTTTTAAATATAGAAAAATTTAGTAAAATTTATTAAAATTTTGTAAAATTTAGTACAATTTAGTAAAGTTTCGTAAAATTTAGTAAAATTTTCTGAAATTTAGTAAAATTTAGAAAAATTCAGTAAAATTTAGTAAAATTTAGTAAAATTTAGTAAAATTTAGTAAAATTTAGTAAAATTTAATAAAATTTAGTAAAATTTAGTAAAATTTAGTAAAATTTAGTAAAATTTAGTAAAATTTAGTAAAATTAAGAAAAAAATAGTAAAATTTAGTAAAATTTAGTAAAATGTAGTAAAATTTAGTAAAATTTAGCATAATTTAGCAAAGTTTAGTAAAATTTAGTAAAATTAAGCATAATTTAGCAAAATTTAGTAAAATTTAGCAAAATTTAGTAAAATTTAGTAAAATTTAGTAAAATTTAGAAAAATTTAGTGAAATTTAGAAAAAAATAGTAAAATTTGGTAAAATTTAGTTAATCTAGTAAAATTTTATAAATATAAGTTAAATTAAGTTTAATTTAGTTACGTTTAGTAAAAGTTAGTAACATTTAGTAAAATTTACTAAAATTGAGCAGACTTTATTTAAATTTAGTTAAAATTATTATTTTTTTTTAAATTTAGTTAAATTTAGCAAACTTTAGACAAATTTAGTTAAATTTAGTTAAATATAGTTAAATTTAGTTAAATTTAGTTAAATTTAGTCAAGTTTAGTAAAATTTAGTTAAGTTTAGTAAAATTTAGTAAAATTTAGTAAAATTCAGTAAAATTTAGTAAAATTTAGTAAAATTAAGAAAAATTTAGTAAAATTTGGTAAAATTAAGTCAAATTTAGTAAAATTTAGTAGAATTTAGCAAAATTTAGTAAAATTTAGTTTCATGTAGAAAAATTTAGTAATATTTAGTAAAATTTGGTAAAATTTAGTTAATATAGTTAAATTTAATAAATATAAGTAAGATTAAGTTAAATTTAGTTACGTTTACTAAAAGTTAGTAACATTTAGTAAAATTGAGCAGACTTTACTTAAATTTAGTTAAATTTATTAAAATTTTGTTAAATTTAGTTTAATTTAGCAAACTTTAGATAAATTTAGTTAAATTTAGTTTAATATAGTTAAATTTAGTTAAATTAAGTTAAATTTTGTGAAATTTAGTTAAATTTAGTTAAGTTTAGTTAAATTTAATGAAATTTAGTTAAATTTAGAAAAATTCTGCTAAATTTAGAAAAATATGGTAAAATTTTATAAATTTAATAAATATAAGTCAAATTTAGTTACGTTTAGTAAAAGTAAGTAACATTTAGTAAAATTTAGTAAAATTGAGCAGACTTTACTTAAATTAAGTTAAATTTATTAAAATTTTGTTAAATTTAGCAAACTTTAGATACATTTAGTTAAATTTAGTTAAATTTATTTAAATATAGTTAAATTTAGTAAAATTTAGTTAAAGTTAGAAAAAAATAGTAAAATTTAGTAAAATTTGGTAAAATTTGGTAAAATTTTTTTAATCTAGTAAAATTTTGTAAAGTTTAGTAAAATTTAGTTAAATTTAGCTAAATTAAGTTAAGTTTAGTTCAATAGTTCAGTTTAGTTAAATTTTGGTAGATTAAATTAAATTGATTTGAGTTAAGATCAGTTGAAATAAGTTTAATTCAGTTAAACTAAGATAAATTCTATTATATTTAGTAAAATTTGGTTCAATTCAGTTGAATTCAGTAAAATTTAGTTAAATAAAATAAAATTAAGTAAAATTTAGTTACAATAAGTTAAATTCAGCAAAATTTAGTTAAATAAAGTTAAACCAAGTAAATTTAAGTTAAATTAAGTGAAATCTAGTAAAATTTAGTTAAACTTAGTTAATATCAGTTACATTTAGTTTAATTTATTAATATTTAGTTTATTTCAGTTAAATTTAGTTATATTTAGTAAGAATCAGTTGACTTACAATTTAGTAAGAATCAGTTGACTTTAAATTTAGTGAAATTCAGATAAACTAAGTTAAATTTAGATAAATTAAATCAAATTTCACTAAATTAAAATAAATAAAGTTAAATTGGGTTTGCTAAGTAAAGTTGAATAAAGTGAATTTAGTTAAATTAAGTTAAATTAAGATATGATTTTAAGATTGACTTTAAATTAAGTTAAATTCAGTTAAACTTAGTTAAATTTAGATAAATTAAGTTAAATATCACCAAATTAAATTAAATAAAGTTAAATTGGGTTTGCTTAGTATAGTTAAATATAGTGAATTTAGTTAAATGAAAGTATATTCAAATAAATTATGTTAAATTAAGGTAAGATTGAGTTAAATAAAGTTAAATAAACTTAAATAAGCTTAAAAATAGTAATATATAGTTAAATAAAAATAAATAAAGTAAAATTGTGTTAAATATTGCTAAATTTAGTAAAATTTTGGTAAACTGAGTTAAATTACGTTAATTTAATTTTAATTAGTTTATATTAAGTTGAATAAATTATTTCGGTAACATTTACTTGAATACAGCTAAATAAAGTTAAATTTATTTTAAATTAGAAAAATTAAAAAACCAAATTTCACGAAATTTAGTAAAATTTGATTGAAAATTGTTGAATTTAGCGAAATGTAGATTAATTTAGTAAAATTTCGTTTAATCTGTAAAATTAAGTTACATTTAGTTATATTAAGTAAATTTTCGTTAAGTTAAGTTAAATGTAGTGAAATTAAGTTGAATTTAGTAAAATAAAAAAAAAATAGTGAAATTAAGTGAAATTTAAATTTATTTTAGTTGAATTTAACTTTAAATTAAGTATAATTAAGTTTAATAAAGTTAAGTAAAATTTATCTTTATTTGAGTAAAAATGAGTAAAATTAAGTAAAATTATGTTCAGTTTTGTCAATTTGATTTCATTTATGTAAAATTTATTGAAATTTAGTAAAACAATAGTAACAAATAATTTAATTTATATCAAGTTTGAAAAAAATGTTAAATTTTGTAAAATTAAGTAAAATTGATGTCAATTTCGTTATTTGTTTTGATTTAGTTCATTTTTTTAATAAGTTAAATAAATTTCAATTTTGTTTAATATAGTTTACTTTAGGTAGAGTTAGTTAAATTTAGAAATTAATGATTAAATTTGTTTACAATTGCTTTTATTTCAGTTAAATTTGGTTATATTTTGTAAAATTTGTAAAATATAAAAATATTTAGTTAATTTTAGTAAAATTTTATTAAATTTTAATAAATTTTATTAAATTTAACTAAATTTTATAAAAAAATAACTGAATTTAACTACTTTTGACTCATTGTAACTAAATTATACTCATTTTAACTAAATTGAACTTAGTGTAAATAACTGTAACGAAATAAAAAAAAACACGTTTTGCAAAATTAAATGACATTTCACTATAAATTGAAATCAAAATAAAATAAAATCAATTTGACTAAATATGAATCAATTTAACTACGTTTTAATCATTTAAACTAATTTTAAATCAAATAAACTAATTTTAAATGAATTAAACTAATTTTAGATCAATTAAACTGAATCTTATTAAGCATAAATCAATTTACTTCTACAAAATTTCACATATATTTTACTAAAATTAACTACATTTAACTGAAATAAAATCAATTGTGCAAAATTTTAATCATTAATTTCTAAATTTAACTAACTCTAACAAAAGTTAACTTAAATTGAAATAAACTAAACTAAATAAAAATTTAACTAAATTAAAACAAATAACTAAATTTGAATCAATTGGCTACATTGACATCAAATTAACAAAATTTAACATAATTTTACTTCATTTTACTTCATTTAGATAAGTTTAGCCCAATTTAACTTTACTCAACTTAATTTTACTAAATTCAACTTAATTTTACCTAATTTAACTGATTATAGCCAAATTCAACTAAATTTTACATAAATGAACTAAATTTCGCCAAATTTAAAACTAAATTTAATTTAATTTCATTAAATTTAACTTAATTTCACTAAACTTAACTTCATTTTACTTTATATAACTAAATTTAACTAAGTTTTGCAGATTTTACTAAATTTAACAAATTTTTTCTTAATTCAGCAACATTTTACTAAATTTAACCATTTTAATTAAATTGAACTAAATTTAGTAGATTTCAGCTATTTGTTTTTTTTTTCTAAATTTAACTAAATTTTACATATTTAGCTGAATTTAGCTTTAGTTTACAAAATTTTACTACTTTTTACCTAGTTTAACTTACGTGAACTAAATTGAACCTAGTTTATTTTTTTTTAAATTTTTACTAAATTTTACCTAATTAAACTTAATATACTTGTTTCTACTTATTTTTTTCTTTGTTTATTTAAATTTTACTCAATTTAACAAATTCAAACTAAATTTAACTTAATTTACATAAATTTAACTAAATTTTACTTAATTAAACTTATTTCAACTAAATTTAAGTTAATTTAACTTAATATAAGTTAACTTAATTTTATTTACCTAAATTTAACTAAATTTACCTTAATTTTACTATTTTTTTTTAATTTAAATTAACTTAACTTCATTTCACCTAGTTTAACTTTTTTTAACTTCAACTTAATTTCACTTAATTTACCTAAATTTAACTTAATATAACATAATCAAACTAATTTTTACTTAATTTTGCAGAATTTAACTTAAATCACATTAATTAATCAAAATTTAACAAAATTTTAATTTTTTTAAAATTCAGTTGAATTTTGAAAATTTTGTTTAATTTGGTGAAATAATGTTTAAATTTGTAAAATTAATTTAAACTTAGTTAATTTTGTTAACATTTAGTTAATTTGATTTAAATTTAGTTACTTTTATTCAAATTTTGTTAAATGTAGTTAAATTTAGTTAAATCTGGTTCAATTTAGTAACATTAAGTATAATTTAGTTAAATTTTGTAATATTTAAAATTGATATAAATTTAGCAAAATAAAAAAAAATGTTCGATTAACTATGATATAATTAAATTTATTAAAAATTATCAAAATTTCGTTGAGCTGCTTTAAATTTACTTGAATAAGATTTAGTTTTAGTTAAATTGATTTTTAATTTAGTTAAATTTATTCTGATTTAATTAAATTGATTAAAATGTTTTTAATTTGTTAGAATTTAGTTATTTCTAGTTAAATTTATTTAAATTTAATTCAATTATGTCAACTTTAGATTAAATTAAGTAAAATAATTTAAAATGATTACCTGAAAAAGTTTCAGTTTGTTAATTTTCGTAAATTATAGTAAGAATTACTCAAAATTGCAAAAGTTAAAGAAATTTACTTAATTAATCAGTTAAATTATCAAAATTTTGGTAATTTGTTTATGTTCAATTAAAATTTAGTTAAGTTTAGTTGAAATTTCTTAACAAATGGTTTCCTGTTTTGATGCTGTAAAAAAAATGATTTTGCTAATTTTTATTTTTGTATTTTTGAACTTCTGTAATTTTTTTTAATTTTTGTTGATTTTTTAATCTATGTTTTTTATATTTTTTATTGCAATCGAGAATATTAAATTAATAATTGTTTAGTGTTTTTGTTTAATTTTATATTCGTATCTGTAATTTTTTGTTTTTTTTTTTTTTTGTATTTTTGAATCGATGTATTTATATAATTGGGAATTTCTACATCATTAAAAAAATATTTAGTAATGATGGAAACCTTATGTCGTAAAAGAAATAGGTACTGAGGGAACGAAACACAGTAAAGAATCGATAAAAAAAAATGTTGTGGGGGGACATTCAAATAAAAAAAAAATTAAACTTTGAATAGTAAAATAAAAGCTACTTTCCTGCAGATGAAGCAGAACAAAACGGGTGCGAGATGTCAATTCTATCTCGGAAGAAATGGGACAAAATGCGGAACACTCTAGCAAACCAACGCTGGTCAGTTGAGGTTCCCGCTGACGGTACTCATGCCGAAGTGACCTCGGCCGGACCCGGCGGCGTGACGTCCCTAAAGTTGTGAGTGGTTGCATCTGCTGCCTCGAGTTGGTCAGCTCGGTTGCGGTTGATCCGACGGGGAACAATTAGTTGGCCACCGACGGCTGCAGTGGCGGCGCAGAAAACTGTTTCCCTCCGGCGGCCGTTTGGCTCAGCGCCAACAAACTGCGGTGGATGTTGGGGCAGGCGGACGGGATAAACTGCTGTACGGCCGGGTTGGCGGCGGCCGGTTCGACGGCCTACTCGTACAACATCATGCGCAGCAGCTCGTTCTGCATGATGCTCTGGGTGTGAATCTACAGCTCTTGCGGGGTCGGAATATGCGGCTGGTGTTGCTTTGTGCTGCTGGTTCTGGGCCAGGAGTTAGTTGCCTGCTCGATTTCGGGCCACCATGACGACCAGCACCAGTTGGAACGGCGGAACCAATCACTGGAGCACGGTCCGGATTGGGCGGTGCCGCTAACGATCCTCAAAAATCGAGTCAACGTTCTCCAAGTTGACTCCGTTCCGCTGGCCCAACCTCCGGCGGCCATCCACTCCGGCTCCTCCTCGATGACCGTGTCCTGGAGGCGGTAGTAGTGATGGTGATGGTGGAATGAAAATGAAAGATAAAAACTTACCTTTAATCTGCCGACCAAAACACACCAGAACAACATTTTTTTTTTCTAGCCAACTGAAAAGTTCAAACGAAAAAGTTTGACAGTTCGCGCGTTATGAAAAAAGAGAGAGTGTGCGTTTTGGCATGCACGAAGTTTATTGGTGTGCGTGTGCAAACATAAAATCAACATTTTCGCGGATTGAGTCTTGGATAGAGGGTCTGAACTGGCACTGGGGATGCCCGATTTTCGCCCGCAGCCCCCCTAAAGTTAGAGTGGGCTAGCTCTTTTCAACGTATTTTGGTTTGAATTTTTACACACGTTTTTCAATGCTTTTTGTTCAATGATATACATCTGTTCTCTGTGGTATTATGTCCCTTACGGAAGCCAAACTATTCGCCTTACGGAAGCCCAACTATATATTATCGTTGGTAAAATCAAAAAGCCTTGGACAATGGGGGGGAGGGGGGGAGGGAATGCTCATCTGTTACTATTTGTTACGGAGGGGGGGGGGGGGAGAGGGCTCAGAAATCGTAAATTTTGCGTTACGTAATAAAAGAACGCTCCCTAACGATCCGTAAAAGGATTTTGATAATTTTCAGAAAATATGTTCTCTGCGTTTTTTTGGTTTTGTTTAAAATTTCATCTGTTCATTGACAGGGTCTCAAGAGACATGGAATGATGTACAAAATGTAGAACTTAAATGAGATTTTATGTACCAACAAATGTTCTACTATAATGCTGTACGGACAAACATGTGACCCACTGTAGTTGAAAAGTTTTCTTTTCATGATAAAATTAGCAGAAGAAACTTTTTATTATTAAAGATTTGTTTTATTTGCAGGCATGTTAAAGACATCATCATACTCACAGCAGGTGCCCAACTGACGTCATTGTTATCAACATATTTTTGGTGTTTGCTGATCTTAGCACCACTACGAGCTTTTTGGTTAATGTGGAAACATTTCATTGGACCATGGCTATGCCAGCGAAGTGAAGAATCAAATCAATTTACTGAAAAAAAACCCAATAAAAACGAAAAGAAGATTAAACGTGTGCGCTAGACCAAATTACAACTGTCAAAATATATAATAAAACCAATGTTTCTCAAAGCTTTAAGGTGAAATCGGAGCAAAACGTTTTTAGCTTCTTCTTTTTCTTCTTGTTTTTGGTAACAATCATTGAAATCATTGATCATTTTCAGAAGAGTTGTATTGGTGAGATCATCTCTCACACCAACAGAGTTACCATATCCCTATCTCACGCCAACTTGTACACCATTTGTTTTGCTGACCGGTACAAATTTTAACCTCACTTGTTTATGTTCATGCGCACGTAGATAACTCTAAACTTGTTTTATACTGAGCATGCTTGTTTGCATACAGAGCAGTTCTCTGAGATTTCGGTCATTCGATTTTTTTTTGTATTTTTTAATCCGGCTGAAATTTTTTTGGTGCCTTCGGTATGCCCAAAGAAGCCATTTTGCATCATTAGTTTGTCCATATAATTTTCCATACAAATTTGGCAGCTGTCCATACAAAAATGATATGTGAAAATTCAAAAATCTGTATCTTTTGAAGGAATTTTTGATCGATTTGGTGTCTTCGGCAAAGTTGTAGGTATGGATATGGACTACACTGAAAAAATGATACACGGTAAAAATTTTTGGTGATTTTTTAATTAACTTTTTGTCACAAAAACTTGATTTGCAAAAAAACACTATTTTTAATTTTTTTTATTTTTTGATATGTTTTAGAGGACATAAAATGCCAACTTTTCAGAAGTTTCCAGAATGGGCAAAAAATCTTTGACCGAGTTATGATTTTTTGAATCAATACAGATTTTTTCGAAAAATCGAAATATTGGTCGCAAAAATTTTTCAACTTCATTTTTCGATGTAAAATCGAATTTGCAATCAAAAAGTACTTTAGTGAATTTTTGATAAAATGCACCGTTTTCAAGTTATAACCATTCTGAGGTAACTTTTTTAAAATAGTCGCAGTTTTTCATTTTTTTAAATTAGTGCCCATGTTTGCCCACCTTTGAAAAAAATATTTTTGAAAAGCTGAGAAAATTCTCTATATTTTGCTTTATTGAACTTTGTTGATACGACCCATAGTTGCTGAGATATTGCCATGCAAAGGTTAAAAAACAGGAAAATTGATGTTTTCTAAGTCTTACCTAAACAACCCACCATTTTCTAATGTCGATATCTCAGCAACTATAAATCCGATTCACAATGTTAAAACATGAAACATTCGTGAAATTTTCCGATCTTTTCGAAAAAAAAATTTTCAAAAAATTAAAATCAAGACTAACATTTCAAACGGGCGTAATATTGAATGTTTGGCCCGTTTGAAATGTTAGTCTTGATTTTAAATTTTTGAAAGTATTTTTTTCGAAAAGATCGGAAAATTTCACGAATGTTTCATATTTTAACATTTTGAATCGGATTTGTAGTTGCTGAGATATCGACATTAGAAAATGGTGGGTTGTTTGGGTGAGACTTAGAAAACATCAATTTTCCTGTTTTTTAACCTTTGCATGGCAATATCTCAGCAACTATGGGTCGTATCAACAAAGTTCAATAAAGCAAAATATAGAGAATTTTCTCAGCTTTTCAAAAATATTTTTTTCAAAGGTGGGCAAACATGGGCACTAATTTAAAAAAATTAAAAACTGCGACTATTTTTAAAAAAGTTACCTAATAATGGTTATAACTTGAAAACGGTGCATTTTATCAAAATTTCACTAAAGTACTTTTTGATTGCAAATTCGATTTTACATCGAAAAATGAAGTTGAAAAATTTTTGTAAACAATATTTCGATTTTTTGAAAAAATCTGTATTGATTCAAAAATTCATAACTCGGTCAAAGATTTTTTGCCCATTCTGGAAACTTCTGAAAAGTTGGCATTTTATGTCCTCTAAAACATATCAAAAAATAAAAAAAATTAAAAATAGTGTTTTTTTGCAAATCAAGTTTTTTTGACAAAAAGTTAAATAAAAAATCACCAAATTTTTTTTACAGTGTATCATTTTTTTTCAGTGTAGTCCATATCCATACCTACAACTTTGCCGAAGACACCAAATCGATCAAAAAATTCCTTCAAAAGGTACAGATTTTTTAATTTTTACATATCATTTTTGTATGGACAGCTGCCAAATTTGTATGGAAAATTATATGGACAAACTAATGATGCAAAATGGCTTCTTTGGGCATACCGAAGGCACCAAAAAAGTTTCAGTCGGATTAAAAAATACAAAAATTAAAATTGAAGAAAAAAGACCGATTTCGTAGAGAATTGCTCATACACAAAACAAACATATTTTTTTCTTGAATAGTTTTTTAATTCAATGTTAACTTACTAACAAACAGGAAAAATTGAAACCAAAAGTATTTTAATTTTTCCAGCAACTTCCAGAAATGTTAAGAAAACCAAGATTAAGGTTAGCTTTAAGAAGTTCTTTCAAATATTTTAACGTTCATATATAACTGATGCCGGGTCCGGTGGTTTAGTGGTTAGCGTGGTAGCCTCTGAACCCCAGTATGGCCTGGGTTCAATCCCAGACGGACCCGGTGGCATTTTTCGGGACGAGATTTGCCTGACCACGCCTTCTATCGGATGAGGAAGTAAAACGTCGGTCCATTTGCGTAAAAGAGGTTTTGGGTGACTCACCACACATAACCTTCGGACGCCTAGAAATGAGCAGAAACTTGCAACAGAGACCACAAAAGACCCGGGGGTCGTTAAAGTGGATTACTTTTTATATAACTGTGATGTTGTTTTTAACATTATGTTTATTTACATCATCGGAATTTTCAAACAGCGAAATCATTTCAAACATGTCCCGTCCCTATCACGTAATTCGGCCACCATATACACCACACAGCGCAGTGAGGCAATTTTCGCTTTCCAGATCCTTCCTGTTCCAGTATTTAGCAACCTTAATATCATCTGGAATCGACAAACTCCCAACGGACACTCCGAGTGGTTGTTAGCATCGTATTTTTGGCACTAGACATTGTTTTACTCGCGCCGTTCATTGAGCTGGAATTACAAGAACAAAAATTGAGTCTGAAATAACCCGCTAAAACTGTACTAACTCACCGAAACTTTCCGGCAGACCTACGCCAAGTTCTCGAGCAAAACACCTTCATGTTGCAGCGACCTCAAATTTAAATCATTAAATTTGTCCATTTTTCGAACCTCACCACAGTTCTGACCATGCGCGCTTACGCAAGCATAAATAATTTTACCCGTCGACTCGCGTTGCGCGACAAATAATTAAGCTTATGTACAGGTGTGGATCATGAGTCATCCTCACCTGAAAAGCCCTTTATTAAATTTCGCCAATTGTTAGGCAATCAATAAAATGGTTAAGCTTTCAATTATGGAGGTGCGATGTTATTTCACAGGGGAAATTGAGGGTGTGGCTTAACCAAATTCATTGGCATGTTTGGTCAATGGAGAATTCGACCTTCTCATTACTGACCAACATTTTTGAGAATGTTTGAGGAACATAATTTTGATATTCCAATAACATAATTTAAAGTTTCACGACAATGGTTCGAACCCATGACTTCCGATTTTGAGGTGTACTCACTACACCATACGGAAAGTCATGAAAAATTGCAGAGGTCTGCACAATTTAATTCATGAGGTTCATCGATGCTTCTCATCGGAACGGACAACTTTTAGTAGAACAAAATTTAGTAGAGTTTTCGGGGACTGACTATAAAAACCCCAAAATTCTTGAGGAGGGCAGTTAGTTCCAGGATTAGTTCCAGTCAGTTCCAGCCAGCTCAACTCCAGTCCAGTTCCAGAAGACGCCCCAGACCAGCCGGACCCGCCAGCAGCCACCAGTAGCAGAGGCCCCAGTCCAGCCGGACTTAGCGGTGGAGGCCGCGGTCCGCCGGGACTTAGCTGTTTGAGAAGTCCGCCGGGACTTAGCCGCCGTGAAGAAGTCGGCCGAGACTTAGCCGCCGTGAAGAGTCCGCCGGGACTTAGCTGCCGTGAAGAGTCCACCCGGGACTTAGGAGTTCGGGGGTCTGGCATGGCTCGGCGTAGAGGTCTGGAGGACAAGTCTGGCTTCAACATAGAGAACTGGCTCGACGAAAATTTTAATACAAAGTGATGTGATCGTGCGCGTAGAAGTTGAAAGTGTTACCGCAAAAATGTAATCTTCAAAAAGTGTAATATACAGATAAGTGATGTTTACTGATCTGTTTTGACTCTACAAGTAAATATCACAAAAATCCTGAAAGCCTAAACCGCTCGGGCCGTTCAATGTCTATTGTTTTTACCCTGTAGATCGTTTCGCTGGGGTTCTCGAGGCCGGCTTTCCCAGGAAGATTTTTCTCGATCTCCTTCCGTCAGCCGTTTCTTACTGTGGTCCCCTCCCAGTGGCCAACGGGTTCAACTCATCCGATGTTCACGCTTCTCGGTTCTTACCGATTCAACTTTATTTACGATACGTATCGCGGCGGTCGCGCTTGCCCCCGCGTCTGGTTTCATTCCGCTGGATCTGGTCGGATTTACGCCAAAACGGTGTCTTTGACCACTTTTCGTCGACGGTCCCTTTAGGCCGCTGCGGCGTTATCACTTCTGCGAAAATGACTGCCACCGCTCAAGCCGAACCTGGGCAACAATCCGTCGGAATCGATTTAAAACAAAATTGCCGGAATCACCACGCCGCCACAACTACCAGTGGAATCGACTCTAGCCACTCGATCAATTCTATGCTGGACCTTGGGGCCAGCGGGATACGGATGCCGCTGCCGAACCGGAATATTGTGAGCTCGTTCCGAGAATTTCTTTTCCTTTGTTTACTACAAGTTGTACTTGATGGTTTGCTGGGATAGCAGTGATGCTAGTTCTAGGGTGAATGAAATCTAAACAAATAAGTTTGTTTCGATAACTATCTCAAGACTTAGGCTTAGCATTCATGCAAACTACTAAAAATGTTATTATATATTCTGAATATACTCTCTATACTTAAAAAGTAATATCTTATCAATTCAAGCAAAACATTGTAAAACGACCTAAGTCAAAAGTGTAAACAAACGGGATTTTTGGTGCAAACGGTGTCTTTAGTCTTTATCTATCACTACATATCGAGAAATGCATATAAAACATATTTTTATGTGAAAAAAATCATTTTTTGCAAAAGGCCAAAGTTTATTACGTTTTGTTTATTTTCTACTTCCAAATAGACCCTTTGCTGCAAAGGTCCAATGTGGAAACTGAGTTGTTTTGATTTCGAACACGTGATCGTCTCAGGGACAAACACAATGTTGTTCAAAACAAAGATCGAAACGAAGTTTGGCCTTTTGTTTTAAATTATCAAAACTAACGATTTTTAATCAAAATAAGGTTTCTTGTGTATTTCTGGTTAATTCCTACCTCGTCAATACGTGTAACATCACGATTCTTTTAGATAGCTGCTCATTTAAACGTGTTTTAAACTATTCTATTAGAAAATCACATTCACTTGCACCAAGTCATTAATTGCCGGGTAAATTTCTCCGGTTTGCTATTTCGTGTCGCACTATTAGGTCGTTTAAGGCCAGCTCGTTCCGACGAAACTGCCCAAAGCACTTTGCACTGAAGGTACACTTTTCCCCGGTTGAGCCGCTCATGCAATCAAAGCCACCACCCGGTAAAAAGCATTCAGCAGTTCGCCCAAAACAGCCAAGTAATTTTGCGGCATCGATGCTGGTGTCTTAGTCCCCGCCTTTGTGGCCGATTCCGTGATGCCGTCGATGCTACGGACGTAGATTTTGAACGTACTTCACACGATACAATAAGTTCAGCTTGGGCTCCAAAACCGACGAAACATTCGCACTCGTTCCACGACGATTAAAAAGATCGTGGGCCGCTTGCAGCGAAAACATATTGGCAGTGGCACAGCTAAAATTAAGTGAAGAATAATCAAATAACATCGACGAATCTCAAATGATAGAAAATCTTACCGTGGGTTGTCTCCGGGGTAACCATGACAGGAAAATTCGTGCTCTTCGATTATGCACACTTCAATATCGCGATCAGGTATCTATTTCACACAAAAATACCTTAGAACTGGTCGCGAAAAGTGAAAAACAGCTTAAAAAACTAATAAAATTACGTTACTTGCAAAAGTCCAATCAGCAAAGCTGAATCTGTTTTGATTTGGCCTCCCAGACCAATAAACAAAAGAACAACAAAAACAAACTGTCATCGTGTTTGGACCGGGGCCCAAGTGGAAAATGAAACTGCCAATGTTTACAAAGGCGCTAAAACGCAAAGGGCTCAATACGATCGAACACGGGTGAAACTATCGACCGGGGCTAATGTTCTTTTTTAATTCATTTTATCGAAATAAATCAATTTTTCCACCAAATTTAGTTTAAGGATGCATAACTATACCATTTTTACACATATTGTGTAAATTATTTTCGCACTTTGCTTAATTGGTTTGAAATATGAATTGAAAAACTAATCGCAAATTTCTTTCTTGTTTTTTTTTCAATGTTTTGAAAAATGACAATGGCCGTTTTACAATGTTTTGCTTGAATTATTGGTTGAATAAAATTTCATTCAATCTTTTTGTTGGGGTGCGACTCTATTTCGCCCCGATTGCCAGCTGACTGATGTCATCGTGACAGCGGTCGCCGATCTGTCATCCAACCGGATGCACTCGATCTGTGCCGTCACTCTACTCCCGCACTCGCGCCGGCAAGGCGAACTATCTTGGGCAGAATTAGTAATTAGGAGTAGTCAGTAATAAACTATATTTGTTCGTTGTAATTATCTCCTGTTTCATTTGCGGAATCGCAACAGTGGCGACGAGGTCGTGAGTGACGACCGGCTTGTTTCTTTTTCTCGCGAAAATTGACTGCACAGTACCGTGTGCCGTGCCGTTCGCTGTGCGCCGTGCACGTGTTTCGCCATGACGCCAACTCCGCCGCCGGACTTCAAGGAGACGATCCTGCAGATTCTCACCAACCAGCAGGACCTCATGAAGCGGATTACGGAGCAGATGGAGAAACAAGGAGGAAACCAAGGCAGCGAGCTCGTACTGGATTCCCTCGCGAGCAATATCACCGAGTTCGAGTACGACCTGGAGAAGGGGAGCTCGTTCGAGGCCTGGTTTTCCCGGTATGCAGATCTGTTTACGGAGGATGCATGCAAGCTGGATGACGACGCAAAAGTGCGTCTGCTGCTGCGCAAGCTCAGTCCCGCCGCACACGAGAGGTACACATCCTTCATCCTGCCCGAGCTTCCTAAAAAGTTTAATTTCGACGACACGGTTGCCAAGCTCAAGTCCATCTTTGGCAGTCCGGTTTCTCCGTTTCACCGTCGGTACCAGTGCCTACAGACGGTCAAGGAAGAGGGCGAGGACTACGTCGCTTACTCCTGCAAGGTCAACCGAGCTTGTGTCGAGTTTAAGCTGAAGGACTTCAAAGAAGACCAGTTCAAATGCCTTATTTTCGTGTGCGGGCTGACGTCTCCGAAGGACGCGGACATCCGGATGCGCTTGCTTTCGAAAATCAACGAGACGGCGGACATCACGCTGGAGAAGGTAGTGGAGGACTGTAAAAGTATCATCAACTTGAAAAAGGACACCGGGCTCATCGGTGGCCAGTCTACCTCCACCGTCGCTACCGCCTCCACGCAGGCTGTCCGAACGAGTTCTCCCCACGGCAAGTTCCGGAAGAAGGAGCGGACTGGCGGAAAGTCCGACGTGCCGAACGCCCCATGCTGGTCTTGCGGCGGGATGCACTACAACAGCCAGTGCTCGTTCAAGGACCACAAGTGCCGCGACTGTGGCCGCACCGGCCATAAGGAGGGGTACTGTTCCTGTTTCGCGTCGAAGTCGAGATCGAAGCCGTTCAAAGGAAAGCAGCAGCACGTCAAGAACCACGCAGCCAAGATAGTCACCGTCAAGAACCTCAAACGTAGCCGGCGTTACGTGGAGACGGCGATCAACGGAGTTCCAGTGGACCTGCAGCTGGACTCGGGCCCAGACATCACAATCATCTCCAGGCAGAACTGGGTCAATGTCGGGTCACCTCCAACGTCTCCACCGGACTGCAACGTGCAGACAGACTCCGGGGACAAACTGGGCATCGAGGCGATGTTCAGAGCAACCTACACCATTGGCGGAACGCACAAGGAGAGCAATTGCTATGTTTGTGGCGCTGACCTTTCTCTCAACGTTCTAGGCTCCGACTTGATGGAGGAGTTCGGGCTCTGGGACGTACCCTTTTCGTCGTTCTGCAAGCTGGTCGGAACTCAAACACCGGATCAGCAAGTGGTCGAGCTGAAAACCAAGTTCCCCGAGGTGTTCAACGATCGCCTGGGCCTGTGCACCAAAACGCAGGTGCGCCTCGTTCTCAAGCCAGACGTCCAGCCCGTGTTCCGGCCGAAGCGGCCGGTGTCGTACAACATGGAGGCCGTCGTCGAGGACGAGTTGAAGCGACTCGAGAATCTGGGTATCATCACGCCGGTCAGCTATTCGGACTGGGCCGCTCCCATTGTGGTGGTCCGCAAGCCCGATCGTTCCTTTCGCATCTGTGCGGACTACTCAACCGGTTTGAACAACGCGCTCGAGTCCAACAACTACCGCTTCCTCTCCCGGAGGACATCTTCAACCAGATGTCGGGCTGCACGATGTTTAGCCACATCGATCTGTCAGATGCATATCTACAGGTCGAGGTCGACGAGGACAGCAGAAAACTCGTCACGATCAACACGCACCTGGGACTCTACCGCTACAACCGGCTCTCCCCCGGTGTCAAGAGCGCCCCCGGCGCGTTCCAGCAGATCATGGGCACCATGCTGGGTGGAGTTCCGTGTACAGCTCCGTATCTCGACGACATCCTGGTCGGTGGTCGTACCGCCGAGGAGCACAAGGAGAATCTGTACCGTGTCCTGGAGCGGCTCAAGGAGTACGGGTTCACGGTCAAGCTCGAGAAATGCAGATTCTTCATGCGCCAGGTCAAGTACCTGGGCCAGCTGCTGGATACGGAGGGCATCCGCCCAGACCCGGACAAAGTGAAGGCCATCGTCAACATGCCCCCGCCTCACGACGTCCCGACTCTGCGGTCGTATCTGGGCGCCGTCAACTATTACGGGAAATACATTCGGGAGATGCGTACACTTCGCCAGCCGCTGGACGAGCTGCTCAAGGAAAGTGCCAGCTTCCAGTGGTCCGACGCTTGCCAGCGTTCCTTCGACCGGTTCAAGGAAATCCTCCAATCACCGCTCATGCTGACGCACTACAACCCTCGCTTGGAAATGGTGGTGTCCGCAGACGCGTCGAATGTGGGCATTGGCGCCCGCATCGCTCATCGGTTCCCGGACGGGTCGGAGAAGGCCATCTACCACGCATCCCGAAGCCTCACGCCAGCAGAGTCCCGCTACAGCCAGATCGAGAAAGAAGCCCTGGGTCTGGTGTACGCAGCCACAAAGTTCCACCGGATGATCTACGGGAGGCATTTCGTTCTTCAGACCGACCACAAACCGCTGCTAGCGATTTTCGGTTCAAAGCGTGGAATCCCACCGTACACGGCCAACCGCCTCCAGAGGTGGGCCCTCACGATTTCCGGATTTCCGGATTGAACACATCTCCACTGACCACTTCGGACATGCAGACATCCTCTCACGCTTAATCAACTCCCACATCAAGCCTGACGAGGACTACGTCATCGCGGTGGAAACCGTCATCTGCAATGTCGTCTGCCAGTCCATTGAGCATCTGCCAGTTTCGTACCACACGATAGCTGCCGAGACTAGCCAGGACCGGACACTGCAGAAAGTCGTGGAGTTCGTGGACAAAGGCTGGCCCAGCGACGCGAAATCCCTCTCCGGAACACCGGAGGTCCAGCAGTTCTTTGCGCGTCGTGACTCGCTGTACTTGGCCCAGAAGGTGCTGATGTACAGTGACCGG
The DNA here is from genome assembly GCF_015732765.1 of Culex quinquefasciatus. Lineage (NCBI taxonomy): Eukaryota > Metazoa > Arthropoda > Insecta > Diptera > Culicidae > Culex > Culex quinquefasciatus. Next base: position 109,533,256 of record NC_051862.1, read on the forward strand.
ATTGTAATCCCGAAGAAGCTGCAGAAGAAGATCCTCGAACAACTGCACCGAGGGCACTCCGGCATCGATCGGATGAGGTCATTAGCGCGCACTCTCGTTTACTGGCCCAACATCGATGACCAAATCTCCGCTCTTGTACGCGCCTGCCAGGAATGCGCGTCGGTTGCGAAAGCTGACACCAAAACGAAGCTCCAGTCGTGGCCGACCCCCGAAAAGCCGTGGCAGAGGGTACATGCGGATTTTGCTGGTCCCATCAACGACACCTACTTCCTGCTTGTGGTCGATTCTTTCTCCAAGTGGCCGGAGATCATTCCGACCAAGCGCACCACCACAGCTGCCACCATTTCGATCCTCCGCAAAATTTTTGCTCGGTTCGGAAACCCGGAAGTGATGGTGACCGACAACGGCCCGCAGCTAACCAGCGACACCTTCGAGCAGTTCTGCGAGTCCAACGGGATCATGCACCTCAAAACAGCACCGTTTCACCCCCAAAGCAACGGGCAGGCGGAACGTTTTGTTGACACCTTCAAGAGGACAGTCAAGAAAATTCGGGCGGGAGGGGAAGATCTGGACGAAGCTCTCGACATCTTTCTCAACTGCTACAGATCAACGCCGTGTCGGAACGCACCTGGTGGGAAATCGCCTGCTGAGATCCTACTTGGCCGACCAATGCGCACATCCTTGGAGCTGCTGCGCCCGCCGAGCTAGTTCACCAAGGACAACAACAACAAGCAGGACCAACAGTTCAACGCGAAGCACGGTGCGAAGGAGAAGAGCTTTGCGGTGCGAGACAAGGTGTACGCTCAGGAGCACCAAGGTAACAACTGGAGCTGGGTCGCCGGAGAAGTGATCGAATGTGTTGGACGAGTCATGTATAATGTGTGGCTCCTCGAACGACAGCGTCTCATCCGCTCACACAGCAACCAGCTGCGGCCGCGCTATGACGACTGCGATGGAGTACCGGATCAAGCAGAGCAGACCATCCCACTTGACATTCTGCTAGGCGCCTGGGGTCTAAAACCATCTGGAGATTCCACTATGACCGAAGCAGCGCCGCCGCCGCCGGCTGAACCTGAGGGATTGAGCGATCTACAGCGAGAGTTCTTGCGAGAGCTTTTTCGAACAACCAACAAGAATCGACGACCACGGCCGGCAAGACCGGGTCCTGAAGTGCCGCTGCGCCGCTCGTCGAGGTCACGGGTTACACCGGTCCGCTACGAGCCGTACCAGCTCTACTAAAAGGGGAGGTGTTGGGGTGCGACTCTATTTCGCCCCGATTGCCAGCTGACTGATGTCATCGTGACAGCGGTCGCCGATCTGTCATCCAACCGGATGCACTCGATCTGTGCCGTCACTCTACTCCCGCACTCGCGCCGACAAGGCGAACTATCTTGGGAAGAATTAGTAATTAGGAGTAGTCAGTAATAAACTATATTTGTTCGTTGTAATTATCTCCTGTTTCATTTGCGGAATCGCAACACTTTTATTATTATAAGAACAAGAACACGATGTTGGCAACAGTGGAAACATTTTTTGCCGCTGCAGCGCGCTGTTAATGAGCGTTTGAAAATGGATTATTAGACATAAATCCAAACAAAATACGAGAATACTGGTATGACATTTCCAAAGGTTTGTAAAGAAATGATTTTTTGCACACCATGAAAGCCATGGTGTGTACGAACAAAGGCAAACACAACAACAGTATTTTTTTCGGTGGCTCGATGTGCGTGAAATATTGCGAATAAGTTTTTCGGGAAGTTTTCAACAAAACACTTCTAGTGATTCAGTATGGAGCCCATCCCGTAAGTGCATTTTTTAATATAAATGAGTGAAATGCAGTTGGGAAAACCATCCCAAAAAAAAAAAAATAATGTGCTGAGAATCAGGCGAAGAAGAACAGCCAGCGAATTAAAATGTATGGTGGCCGATAATTTTAGAGTTTTTGGTGATTTTGTGAGATTAAATGCCAAAAAATGTGTTGTAATCAGTAGTTGACGATCACATCTTGCTGGGGATTAAATTTTTGTGAAGGTAAATCATATAATATTGATTCAAGAACGATTTCGTTGGACGAGATGCTTTTGCTACAGTCAAGGTTAGGGTTAGACACCAAATCATTGAAGAAAGTTAAGGTCAATTAACGGCAGCCTTTTTCGGCCATTTTCTGATGTACTAAAATTTCACCTTAAGTGATAATGACATAGGTTGAAGTTAATCTAAAAGAGCATATACCGTAAAACGGGGTGACTTTGATAGCCGGGGTGACTTTGATAGGTTTGCGATTTTTCCGCAAAATGAAGAATACAATTAAAATACGTACGGAATTGTTTAAAATCATTCTGACTGTGGTAGAGAAGTGTTCAAAGAACCTCAAAAAGAACTTTTCATAAAATTTTGAAAAGTTTAAAAAGTTAGTTAACTATAGTTATGAAAATGGTGATGAAACTCATTATCTTAAACTTCTCAAATTGTCATGATTTTCTCAATGAACATGATATTGAATCGGAAAACGGAATGCATTTTCGGATTCTTTGGACAATTTTCCAATAGGAGAAGGTTTTTAAGTTTGTAAATTATAAATAATATGTGATTTTGAAACACAATTTAAAAAAAAACTCAAAATTTATAGGCGATTTCAGTTGAACAAATTTCATGTAAAATGTGAAAACTTGCGATAAGTGCTTCGAATTCAGTATAAAATGCAATATAAATCAATAATTTTATAAACAAAACTAGTTTTTACAAATTTCAGGCAAAATTCCGACTTTTTAACAATTTTACCTAAAATTTATATTTATTTTGTTTAAAAGCTTATAAACTTAGTTAACTAAATATAAAAATTGATTTTTTTTTTCTTAAAAACAATATCAGCAAATCAGTGTTAGTACATTTAACGTACAAATAAAGTTTAAACATCCTAAATATGATTTTAACAAGAAAAACTCTGACTATCAAAGTCACCTCGGAAATTAAACTAAGATTTTTTAACGTAACTATTTTTCTAAACATTATTGAAAAACTTTTTTTCCAAAATAGTGCATGGACTTTATGTGGCCCACCGAAGTACATATTTTAAAAATAATAATCTTGAGAAAAACCTTACCTGTTGGAAAATATTCCAAAAACAAATTGAAATCCTATCAAAGTCACCCCGGTTTACGGTACATCCCACTCTAACTTTTGGGGGGGGGGGGGAGCGGGCGATTATCGGGCATCGCCAGTGCCAGTTAAGATTCTTGAGCCAAGACACACACCCTAAAAATTTCGATTTTTGTGTTGCACACTCACACAATATCACCCGCCAGCACGCACACTACCTCAGTTATCGTAACGCGCAAGCTGTCAAACATTTTTGTTTGCCTTTTTCAAACGTGTTTAGAAAAATTAATTGACTAGTGTGCTTTTTTCTTCGTTTTCAACAAATAGCATGCGAAATTAAAGGTAAGTTTTCTTATTAATTAATCACATAACATATAATCACATGAAAGCTTCTTTTTCAGATTTGATTATTTTTCCAGCCTGTGGAACACCGGGATGACTTGGCAGCTTTCTCCTCCGCCACCTCTTCCAAGCGGCGCACAGCATCTCCGACGACCAAAACGGCCATCGTGGCCTGACCCAACTCCCGGCAACATTGGCGACAATCCGGATCATGCTGAACGCGCTGCTACGCAGGTCGTCGAACCGGTCGCTGCCAATCCAGCAGGCAGTTTTTCCAGGCTGCAAGAGCGGAATGATTCTCCGCGCCGTCGCCTCGGCCAACTCAATGTTCCCCGACGGATCAACCGCGGACGAGCTGGTCAACTCGCTGCAGCGCAAAATGCTGTACGAGCAGGCAGTCGAACCGGCCGTCCAGCAGTTTGTCCAGTCCGTCTGCCCCATCATCCTGCGCAGTATGTCGGTGCTGAGCGAAACGGTCGCCGGAGCGAAACAATTCTCTGCGCCGCCACCGCAGCAGTCTGTGGCCAACTCATTGTTCCCCGGCGGATCAACTACGACCGAGCAGTCCAACTCGCTGCAGCAGATTCAACCTCTCGCAACTTCAGGGACGTCACGCAGCCGGAGCCGTTTTTTTGCACTTGAGGTGACTACCGTGGAAGCGACCACCCCGGAGGTCAGCACGACGGAGTTTACCACGGAATCGCTGAAGGAATCCCTGCGGAAACCTCGCCGTCGGAAGACCGAACCGACTCGAAGCAACAAGATCTTCCAGCGAAAGTTGAATCAGTGGTCACCGCAGCAGTCTGTGGCCAACTCATTGTTCCCCGGCGGATCAACCGCGACCAAGCAGTCCAACTCGCTGCAGCAGATTCAACCTCTCACAACTTCATGGACGTCACGCCGCCGGGGCCGGCCTAGGTCGCTTCGGCAAGAGTTCGTCAGCTGGAAACTCAACTGATTAGCGTTGATTAGCTAAAGTGCTGCGCAATTGTTCCTATTTTTTCTTCACTTGTTCCGTTCTCTCGCTATGCATGTTCCGTTCTCAGAAACTATGCAAGGGAGGCGAGTAAAAATTCTCCTGGTGGTCGATAAAAAAATAACCTACCACTACGTCTACTTTTCAAGCCACAGTTTTGCTTTATATTTGAAATATTGAATTTTTAATGACTTTCCCCATACATTTTTAAATCGCCCACCTCCGTGTACGCACGAGTGCAAGCAGCAGTCAAGTGCTCAGTGCTCCATCGTTTTTTCGAAAATTTTCGCCGTAATTTACCGTGATTAGCCGCGAGTTTGCTCCAACAGCATGCCAAGGGCCGGCCGTGGCCGTGGCAGTTCGAGTGCGGCCTCGAAAAACCCGCGAAGTTCGTCTACCGGCCGTGTGCAAAAAGGTAAACAAACCAACGCCGCGTCGACCGCCATCGCGCCGGGGAGTGTGAGCGCCAAAGGATTCGACCCCAAGTTACTACACGCTAATTACCGCGTCCAGGATCGCAGCCCTATTAGGCTCCGTTCAGCTACTTCCGGCAATCCGTCGACCGATGGCGCTTCAACATCCGCCAACATTCCCACCAGTAACAAGTTCGCGAGGCTGAGTGACGAGGAAAGCAGCTACAACAACACCGACGGTAGCACTACCGACGACGACGACGACGACGATGGTCGTGCACGGAAAAAAGTGCCGACACCAAAAAAAGTAATTACTCCAAAGGAACGACGACCACCACCAATTTTTGTTTTGGACACGTTGGCGGACGATGTTGACGAGCAGCTGGAAGGCCTCGTGTACTGCCTCAAAATAGGTAAAGCGTCAGTGCAAGTGTTCACATTTGACCAAAAGAACTTCGACCTGGTTGTGGAGAAATTTAAGCGTAAAAACTTCAAATTCTACACATTTGACCCCGCGCAGAAGACCGCTGTAAAGATTGTCTTGCAGGGGTACCAAGACCGCCCGACCTCCGTCCTCAAGGAGCACCTCTCGGGTGCCGGAATAACGCCGCGAGACATAAAAATCCTCTCGCGGAAGACAACAGTCACAGGTACACACACACTGTACCTGTTGTACTTCGACCGCGGCACCGTCAAGATTCAAGACCTGCGGCGGACTAAGGCGTTGGACGGTTTTGGGTAAACTGGCGGTTTTACTCCAAAAATCCGACGGACGCAGCGCAATGTCACCGTTGCCAGAAATTCGGCCACGGCTCGCGGAACTGCAACCTCCAGCCCCGCTGCGTGAAGTGCGGTGAGTCACACCTCTCGGAGGTGTGCGCACTGCCACGAAAGGCGGACTTGGGGGAAAACGCAGAACAAACCAAGCCGCGCGTAAAGTGCGCGAACTGCGGCGGTAACCATACCGGTAATTACCGCGGATGCGTCGCGCGCAAGTCCTACCTCGAGGAGCAGGAAAAGAGGAAGAAGAAAGCAGCAGCGTCCCACTCTCCTCAACGAAGTACGAGTGCAGCCGCTCCTGCAGCTGGCCAGCGTACGGTTCCAGCGGACAACCCAGCGATCCCTCCTGGCTGGGGGCGATCGTTTGCCAGCGTGGTCGCGGCCGGTAACGGCAATGCGGCCCAGCAAGAAGTCACCGGGGAAGATCTCTTTACCCTGCCGGAGTTCTTTGCTCTCGCGGGGGAGATGATGACGCGGTTTCGGAGCTGCCGTAACAAGGCGGAGCAATTTCTAGCCCTCGGGGAATTAATGATTAAGCACATCTATAAAGGATAAAAACTGTGATCTAGTTTTAAGCTTTCTCTATTTCTATCCCCTTTTCCTAGCAAGTTTAGTAAGTTTTTTTTTTAATTTTTCTTACTCTTGGTAACACCTTTATTTACAAGCAATAACTGTTCCAAAATGGATTATGATGTAACACACAGCTGAAAGGAACTCCAAAACTCTGTTTTGTACCTCAAAAGAACTTATTGTATCTTGATTATTCACCAATAAAACCGAATTTGAATTTGAATTTTTAAATCGCTTTACCACTCGGGTGACAGCCGTCGCCATGCTCATTTCTCTTCCGTTTCTCTCTCGCTCTTTCCAACTTTTTGACAACTTCTGTCAAAACCAAATGTCAAACCAAGTTTCTGTTTTTGCCAATACAAGTGTGACTCACAAAAAACAATCGGATGTCCGCGGGTCAACCGGCAAAAAGGAAGAGAAAAGGCCTGCAGCTGCCGCTTCTAACTCGGATTAGAAGAAGGCCACTCCGGAGAGGAAATCAGCTGCAGAGAAAAAACATGCCGCCGCCCAGAAGAATCCAGCTGAGAAGCTTCCGGTTGCTGCTGATTTGCAGGCTGCTGCTCTGACTGCCAAGGAGGCCACTAAGGGATGCAAGAAGGTCCGGCCCCTACTGCCAAGACCGAATCGGCCAACAAGGGTGCCGTCACTAAGAAAGGAGCAGCTGCTGCTGCTGACGGAAGTGGTGCCGTTGCTGCCAAAAAGGCCCCCCCTGCGTCCAAAAAGGCTGCTGATGCCGCCGGCCGCCAAGAAGCCAGCCCCGGTACCACTGGAGCTGCTGCTGCCGCTAAGAAGAAGGTTGCCACCAGGGATGACAAGGCCATCGAGGCCAAGACGCAGAAGGGTGCCGGGAGGTATATTTTTCCTCCGACAACCCATTTCAAAAGACTTTCGGTAATGTGCCGTGTTCATGCCGAAGCGAGAAGCGACGCCGGGGGGACAGAGCAGAAGCAGCAGCAACGTCCGTCGCAGTAGCGAGCAGGTCATCCCGATGATCACCACAGGCGAGTTGTTTTGCATGCCAATGACGGGTTTGAAGTATTTCAGCTTCCAAAATAGTACAAAGGAAGCCACTCGTTCAGACCATTTCAATCAATCTCAAGTTATTTTTTTTGTTATTATTATTATTAGATCTGACGACACGCTGATAAATCTCCTCGAGGCGCAAATTAATTCCAACGTAGACCGGATGCTGGTGTTACACACTTGCCCTGACCAGTCTATTCAAGGTGCACATGCTAAGGTACAAGGATTAGCACCAGAAGAACGAGACAACATCGGCCGTGGCCCAGATCCTGTCGATTCTGATGTACAACCTTCTCTTTTTTCGGTACGTGTTGCCGGTCTGGACGAAAAGGGCCGCGGGGTCGACACTACCAAAAAATAACACAACCTAGATCGAGGATCGGCTGGACCTGGACCTGGATGCTGCTGTCAGTGCTGGACAACCTGATCGGGATGTTAAATGTTTGGTGCGAGTGCAAAACCGGTCTAACTGGTCAAGGCCATGTCCATCATCCAGGATACTTTCATTTTGGCCACGCATCTACAAGGAGGTCGTTCAGCTGTGAAAGGATTAGGACGGAACGCGAGCGGATTTTGGCGAGAAAGTTATTTATGTTAAGTTAATCACACTTTAATCCATTAGATTACATCAGTTCTCGGTGATCAAAATAAATAAAGGTTCCGGGGATGAGGAAAACGTGGGGTCATCACGCTCGAGTTTTTTTTACCTCTCATGGCTGGACAGGCGGGAACCTGCGCACCAGGCACCCCTGTCGATGCAGTTTACCATTCTGATCCAGAGAACATTTGGATTTGTTTGCCGACCGGCATATCAATCTTTCAGCAAATAGTTGCAGAAGCGGGGGCCCAACTCCGAGAATTAGAACTTTAGTCGGTGTTGGATTTGACCGCCACACGAACGCTACTTGGTGTACGTTTTGAACAGGATCTTGTTCTAAATGTGGGCCAGCAACGATTGCGTCTTCGACTATATGATGACGGGCTCAAACATGTTGTATGATCAGGGCAAGAACGAGAGCAAATAGCGAAGTGGTGGCGAAGCGACAATATCGGATTGAATAAAAATGCAACCCCCCACCCCTTATCTGCAGATTTTTATTGAAAAGGTTGAGGAATGTTTCTCAATGAGGCCTAAAACTCCCGCCCGGCTTATTAAAATCCTTAAAATACATTGTTGTAGGTATATCAGCTCTAGACTAGCAAAACCAACTGCTGGACAGTTTACGGCGAAGCTGGCACTGCCGGTCGCTAAAACCATGTACCACATCCATCCTATCCCAGCGAGTCCGATCCGGCCTGGTGCTGGGGGGCAGCGCGGCGCAGTTCCAGCTTGTCGGTGACCTCTTACAGACCTCCCTTGAGGTTCTAACAACTCTTGATACTTGACGTCGTAGATCGTCGGCAAGTTGTTTCGCACACTACGAAACCGCTACTTTCCTCGGCCGGCAGATTCTGGTCCGCAAGCATCTTCGGCAGATAGCCAAAGTCGTACCCGGAGTGGAAGCTGAGCCACTTGATGTTGTCCATCAGCACAATCCCCGAGATCATCAAAAGGCGGATGCTGTCCTCTTCGTGATTCTTGAACTGGATACCCGAGTTCTGCAGCAGATCGATTGAATCCTGCGCGTACAGGTCTTCTTTGAGGTTGAACTTAAAATTGAACTGCCACGTCGAGAAGCCGGCCGGTGTGCGACCTTCCTCGTCCATAAAAGTCTACCCCAGCTGAATGATCTGCAGCAGGTCGACATTGCAGCGCGAAAACTGATAGTGGAAGTCAGCGAACGAGCGGAACTTGCCAATCGGCCGGGCCAACACCCTGGGAAACTCGGTGTTCATCGCCTTGTAGTGGTACTTTTGAACAATGTATCGGATCGTGCGGAATTCCTTGTCCAGGTTGTGTCGTCAGACGTCCCGATTCCCGCTTTCTTCGTTCGTTTGTGAGTTCATGTTGTTATCAATGCCGCACGTCGTTACTTAACCGGTTCCTTCCGCTGCGGACACCCCTAACAGATTCAATATTCACTTAAATAACTACGGAACGTATCGTAAAAAATCAGAAGAAAAACAAAAACATTGTGAATATAAACATAAACAAATGCTACCGTCTCGTTGCGTTAACAGTACTTATATTGAAATGGCAAAATATGTCATTTATAGTGTAATTCGAATGATTATGTTAAGAAAATATAAACAAATTATTGCATTATCAGATTGGATAACTTTTACATCGATAAATATGATTTTTATGTTAAAGATAATCATTTTAAATAAAATTGTTATGTATCCAAAATCACTGCCATGCACGGTAACTGATCACGGTAAGGTGGTGCCATCTGTTGCTTTTAATTTAGTTCTTAGAATCACCACTAGGTGGTTCTAGCGTACATCAAATGCGAACCTGGCGGCAATTCACCGATACACCCCCCGTCCGCACTCCATTGAAATTGAATTAAATTGTACTAAAAAAATTGAATCTGATTTAAGCTTAAGTTTAAAATTTAAACTAATGTTTAAATATTTTGACTTGTTGAAACTAAATTCATATAAACTTAACTAAATTAACTAGTTTAACTTAGTTTATCAAAATTTAACTTAGTTTATCAAAATATAACGTAATTGAACTCAATTGAACTCTATTTAACTAAATTTAACTTCACCTAATAGATTTTTCAAATTTATTTTACCTAATTTATCTTTATTGAACCTAATTTACCTTAATTTAACTTCGTCTATTTTAATTTAAAATAAAACAACCAAATTCAACTAAATTCATCTAAATTTAACTAATATTAACGTAATTCAACTAAATTTAACTTAATTTAACAAAATTTTGCTAAATTCAACTCAATTTAACGTTAATAATGTTCAATCAATTTAGATTAAGATAAATAATGTTAATTCACGTGAAATTTAGTTAGTTTAGTTAGTTAAGTTTGATTGGATTTAGTTATTTTTTTTTAAATAGAATAAAATTTAGTTAAATTTACTAAAATTAAGTTGATTTAAACATAGAAACATAGATTAACTTAGTTAATTGAACATAATTTAACTTCAAATTACTTAATTTTTCTTAGGTTATTTAAGTTAAGCTTTACTTAACTCAATTTATTTTTATTTAACTTAAATTACTCTTATTAAGCTAAATTTAGCTTAATTTATATTTATTAAAAGTTATTTAACTAGGTTTTTTATCAATTTAACAAAATTTAACTAAATTTATCTATTCCGAACTTAATTTTGCTTAACTTTATTTAACTTGATTTAACTTAATTTAACATAACTTAATTGAACTTAATTTAACATCATTAACTTAATTTAACTTTATTCAACTTAATTGAACTCTATTTACCAAAATTTAACTTTACTTAATTTATTTTTTTAAAATTTATTTACCTAATTTATTTTTATTGAAACAAATTTAACTTTATTTAATTTAGTTTATTTGAATTTATCTTTATTTATCCTAATTAAAAAAATTTAACTTAATTAACGTAATTCAATTTAATTTTACTGACTTTAACTAAATTTACTTCTATTTAAAAAAATAAGCTAAATTCAACTAAGTTCAATCAAACTTAACTAAATTTAACTTATTATACATTGATTGAACATAATTTTAGTAATTTAGTTTAGTATTATTATGCTAAATTTTGTTAAATTAAGTTTAATAAAGACAAATTGAGTTGAATTAAGATAAATTAAGTTAACTAAAGATAAATTGAGTAAAATTAAGTTAAATAATGATAAATTAAGATAAATTTACATAAACTAAGGTAAGTTAAGTTCAATTACGTTGAATTGAGTTAAATACAGATAAATTAAGTTAAATACAGATAAAGTAAGTCAAATTTAGAGAAACAAGTTCAATAAACTTAAATTCAGTTAAATTCAGTTGAATAAAATTAAATTAAGTGAAATTAAGTTAAATTAAGTTAAATTAAGTCGAAATAAGTCAAATTAAATTAATTTATGTAAAAATAAGTTAGACTGAAGAAAAATTAATTAAAATTAAGATATATAAAGGTTAATTATGATAAATTAAGATAAATTTAAATTAACTAAGGTAAGTTAAGTTGAATTAAGTTTAATTAAGTTTAATACAGATAAATTAAGTTAAATACAGATACATTTAGTAAAATTAAGTTAAACAAATGTAAATGTAGTAAATTTTTTTTGAATTACGTTATAATTAAGTTAAATAATTGCAATTCAGATGAATTAAGTTTAAAAAAAGACTTAAACTTAGTTAAATTAAGTCAAATTTAGAGAAATAAGTTAAATAAAATTAAATTCAGTAACATAAAGTTAAATTAAGCAAAAGTAAGTTAAATTAAGTCAAAATAAGTGAAATTAAGTTAAATTAAGTCAAATTAAGTTAAATTAAGTTAATTTTGTCAAATTTAGAGAAACAAGTTAAAAAGGTTTAATTAAGTTACATTAAAATAAATTAAGTTAAATTTAGTTAAATTAAGTTAAATTACGTTAAATTAAGTAAAATTAAAATAAATTAAGTTAAATTAAGTTAAATTAAGTTAAATTAAGTTAAATTAAGTTAAATTAAGTTACAGCAAGTTAAATTAAGTTAAATTGAGTTAAATTAAGTTAAATTAAGTTAAATTAAGTTAAATTAAGTTAAATTAAGTTAAATTAAGTTAAATTAAGTTGATTTAAGTAAAAATAAGTAAAATTAAGTTAAATTAAATTAAATTAACTAAAGTTAAATTAAGTAAAATTAAGTTAAATTTAGATAAATAAAGTTAAATAAGTTAAATTAAGTTAAATTAAGTTATATTAAGTTAAATTAAGTTAATTTATGTTAAATTTATTAAAATTAAGTTGAATTAGGATAAATAACTAAAATAAAGACAATTTGAGTTGAAATAAGATAAATTAAGTAAACTTAAGATAAATTTACCTCAACTAAGGTAAGTTAAGTTGAACTACTTTGAATTAATTTAAATACAGGTGAATTTAGTTAAATAATTCAACTTTATCAAACTAAATTTGATTTAGACTATCACAAATTTAACTTAATTGAACTGAATTTATCTTTATTTAACTTGATTAATTTTTATTTAACTAAATTTACCTTATTTTATCTTAATTTCAATTATTTGAACCTAATTAACGCAACTCAATTTAACTTAATTTAACTAAATGCAACTAAAGCTAAACTTAGCTAAATAAGGGTTATTTCCGTTAAATAAAGCTAAATTAAGTTAAGCTTAATTTAAATAACGTAAGTTAAATTAAGTTATTGGAAGTTAAATTATGTTTAATGAAATTAGTTTATCTTAGTTTCTTTTTTTAGCTAAATTTTAAGTAATTCTTAATTTCATTTCAACATAATTCAACTTAATTTAACGTATTCTATCTAAATTTAACTTAATCTATTGAAAGTTAACTTAATTTAAGTTATTTTAACTTTATCAAACTTAATTCATTTTATTTAAGCTTAATTTAACTTTATTCAACATAATTAAACTCAATTTAATTTTATTTATCTTAATTTGAATTTATTTATCTTTATGTAAATTAATATATCTGAATTTAACATACTTTAACTTAATTTATCTTTATTTATCCTAATTTAACTTTTAACATTGAATGTAGTTGAATTTAGTTAATTTAGTAAAATTTTGTAAAGTTAAGCTGCATTTAGTTAAAATAAGTTAAATTGAGTTGAATTGCGTTAATTAGGTTCAAATAATTTAAATTAAGATAAAATAAGTTAAACTAAGGTAAATTTAGTTTAATAAAAATGAATCAAGTTAAATAAAGATAAATTCAGTTCAATCAAGTAAAATTTTTAACAGTCAAAATCAAATTAAGTTTAATAAAGTTGAATTATTTAGCTTAATTTATCAAAATTTAACTTAATTTAACTTAATTTACGTTAATTTGACTTAATTTAACTTAATTTAACTTAATTCAACTTAATTTAACTCAATGTTACTGAATTTAATTTAATTTTACTTAATTTAACTTAATTTAGCTCAATTTTACTGAATTTAACTGAATTTAACTTAATTTTACTTAATTTTACTTAATTTAACTTCATTTTTATTTAGTTTAGTTAATTTCAATTTTGTTTAATAAAGTTAACATTAGTAATTTGATTTCAGTTAATTTTAGTAGTAAGTTTAAGTTAACATTAAGTGAAATTTATTTAAATTTAGTTAACTTTAGTTAAAGTTAGTTAAATTTAGAAATTAATGATTAAAATGTTGTACAATTGATTTTATTTCAGTTGAATGTAGTTAATTTCAGTAAAATATATGTGAAATTTTGTAGAAGTAAATTGATTTATACTTAATAAGATTCAGTTTAATTGATCTAAAATTTGTTTAATTTATCTTAAATTAGTTTATTTGATTTATAATTAGTTAAACTGATTAAAACTTAGTTAAATTGATTTATATTCAGTCAAATTGATGTCAATTTATTTTAATTTCAATTTATAGTGAAAAGTAATTAATTTTGCAAAACGTGTTTTTTTTTTTTAATTTCGTTACTGTTATTTACACTTAGTTAAATTTAGTTACAATGGGTAAAATTTAGTTACAATGAGTTAAATTTAGTTACAATGAGTTAAATGTAGTTAAATTCAGTTATATTTTGTAAAATTTAGTTAAATTTAGTAAAATTTATAAAAAATAGTAAAATATTTCTATATTTTACAAATTTTGCAAAATATAACTAAATTTAACTGAAATAAAATCAATTGTAAACAATTTTAATCATAAGTTTCTAAATGTAACCAACTCTAACTAAAGTTAACTATAAACAAAATTGAAATTAATTAAACTTATTAAAAAAATGAACTTAATTAAAACAAATACCGAAATTGACATCAATTTAACTTAATTTTACAAAATTTAGCATTTTTTCAATTTTTATATAAATTTAACTATTTGTTACTATTTTTTTTGCAAAATTTCAATAAATTATACATAAATAAAATAAAATTGAAAAATTAACTTAATTTTACCGAATTTTATTCAAATAAAGATAAATTTAGCATAATTTAACTTTATTCAACTTCATTATACTTAATTCAACTAAATTTAGTTTAATTCAACCAAAATTTACTCAATTTAACTTAATTTCTCTAAATTTAACTTAATTTTACTAAATTCAACTTAATTTCACTACATTTAACTTAATTTAACGAAAATTTACTTAAAATAACTAAATGTTACTTAATTTTACAGATTTTGCTAAATTTTAGTAAATTCATCTACATTTCGCTAAATTCAACCATTTTCAATCAAATTTAATTAAATTTAGTTAAATTCAGCTTTTTAATTTTTCTAAATTTAAATAAATTTAACTAAATTTAACTTTATTTAGCTAAATTCAAGTAAATGTTACTGAAATGATTTATTTCAACTTAATATAAACTAATTCAACTTAATTTAACTTAGTTTACCTAAATTTTACTAAATTTAGCAATATTTAACATAATTTTACTTTATTTATTTTTATTTAACTGTATATAACTTTATTTAACTATATTTAACTTTATTTAAGTTTATTTAACTTTATTTAACTCAATCTTCCCTTTATTCAACATAATTTATTTAAATATATTTTGATTTAACTAAATTCACTATATTTAACTATACTAAGCAAACTAAGCTATTTAATTTAATTTAGTGAAATTTAACTTAATTTATCTAAATTTAACTAAGTTTAACTGAATTTAACTAAATTTGTAATTTGTTGGTTTATTGGATACGACAAATTGTTAGTTTACACTGTTAATCAGGTCAAGGAAGACAGTTTAGGAAATTTAGAAAAGTTACAAAGGATATTAAATTTGAAGTCAATCTTAAAATCATATCTGAATTTAACTTGATTTAACTGAATTCATTATATTCAACTTTACTTAGCAAACCCAATTTAACTTTATTCAGTTTAATTTTAGTGATATTTAATTTAATTTATCTAAATTTATCTTAGTTTAACTGAATTTTACTAAATTTAAAGTCAACTGATTCTTACTAAATAAACTAAATACTGAAATAAACTAAATTTTAATAAATTAAACTAAATGTAACTGATATTTACTAAGTTAAGCTAAATTTTTCTAGATTTAACTTAATTTAACTTAATTTAACTTAAATTTACTTGGTTTAACTTAATTTAAATAAATTTTGCTGAATTCAACTTAATTTTATTTTATTTAACTGAATTTTACTGAATTCAACTTAATTGAACAAAATTTAAAAAGATTTAACTTAATTTTGCCAAATTTTACTAAATTCAACTAAGTTTATCTTAGTTTAACTGAATTTAACTTATTTTAACTGATCTTAACTAAAATCATTTTAATTTAATTTACCAAAATTCAACTAAACTGAACTATTGAACTAAATTTAATTTAATTTAGCTAAATTTAACTAAATTTAACAAATTTCAACAAAATTTAACTAAATTTAAATAAATTTAACTAAATTTAACTAGATTTAACTCAATTTAACTCAGTTTAACTAATATGGCTAAATTGAACTTAAATTAACTTAATTTAACTTAATTTTACTAGATTTTACTAAATTTTACTAAATTTTACTGAATTTTACTAAATTTTACTGAATTTTATTAAATTTTACTAAATTTTACTGAATTTTATTAAATTTTACTAATTTTACTAAATTTTACTAAATTTTACTAAATTTTACTAAATTTTACTAAATTTTACTTAATTTTACAAAATTTTACTAAATTTTACTAAATTATACCAAATTTTTACTCAAGTTTTACTAATTTTCTAAATTTTACTATATTTAACTAATTTTAAACGAAACTTAACTAAATTTTAATAAATTTATTTTTTTTTTCTAAATTTTACTTATTTTTGCTTATATATGAATTCATCTGAATTTCTTCAACTTAATCTAACTTCATTAAACTTAAATTAACTTTATTTAACTTAATTTAACTTTATTTAACCTAATTAACTAAATTATACTAAACTTGACATTTAACTCAATTATTCTAAATTAACCTTAATTTAACAAAATTTACCTAATTTCAACTAAATTTTAATAATTACTACTAATTTAAAGTTATTAAAACTATTTTGGTTAGTTTAGTAAAATAATTTTATCAAATTCAGTTATTTAAACTAATAGTACCAGTTTAAATTAATTTAAACATATTAATTCAACTTTTATTTATATAGGGGTCATTCCATCTGAAGCGGAACAGCATTTGAACATTACCATCTCCGATTCTGCTCAAATTTGGCAGAGCTGTTGAGACTGTCAAAACATGCAAAAATTCCGAATTTCATCCAAATCGGACCACCCCCTCCATGTTTGTACCCTCCCAAAAAATCGACTTTTTGGTGATTTTTGAGCGAAACCCCTATCTTCAAACGACGATAACTCATGAACCACAAATCTTAGAGGGTCGGTCTTAGACTCAATTTTGAAGGAAATTGGACGTAGAATCAATTTCCGTGATCAAAATTTTGATTAAAATATTTTGTCTGCCTGTATTGCGCAATTGAAAACTTTAAATGATCGTATCTCAAAACAGCCCTATTTATTTTTTAAATTTGACCTCACCATCGTATTTCTTGGGAGTCTTGCGGGAGCCTCACAGAGGGAGAGCGAAAGAAAAAACGTGCGTGTCGTTTCGAGTCAACGTTAAGAATGAAATTTATTAAACTATGGTTTTGACAGGTGGTAGGGCTGTCATTTCTCTCTGTGTGTAAGTGATGTTGAACTGCAGGGCTGTGCCCATTTGAACACTCCTCCTCAACTTCACTACACTTCCCTTAACTTAAAAAAAAAAATAAAACTGTAATGTACTGTCGTTCGATTGAATTCTTCGTCATGGCCTCACGTTCCTACTTCACCGGACTTTTCCCGAACATTTTCTCCTACATCTCCTCCAGAATCATCATTTATCTCCTCCTGAATCGTCACTGATTTCTGAGATCCTCGTCAAAAAAAACACTTATTCCTTCGAACCACTCAACCGTACAAGCACCTCCTCGGGCGGAGAATCCGCCCATTTCATCGAAGCGGTCGATCCGGCTGATCTTCTTGGGCTCTGCTTCTGGTTGCTGAACGGCAGCCGATGATTCTGCCCTTCAAAAACATCGCGCCTGCCTCTGATCTTACCGAGCCGATACAGACCGCTGATTCTTGCCGCGCTAGCAATCACCCTATCGCCGTACGTCAGCTCACAATTTCCACCGTTGAAGGTCGTCATAACTCCTTTGGTCGACAGCTTTCCGACTGAGATCAAACTTCCTTGCAGCTCCGGCACAAACATCACATCGGTCAGCGTAATGTTCACCGTTTTCCCACGATCATCGATGCTCTCGATCGGACAGTCTCCGATTCCTGCGGTGCGCAATTTTCGACCGTCAGCAGTTGTTATCACTGAACGCGCACTTCCGTCAAATCTTACAAACGCATTCCTATCACTTGTCATGTGTGATGATGCACCTGAATCGACAATCCACGACTTGGAGCCGATTCCTCCGCTGGCCACAAGAAGAGTGATTTCTTCAGATCTGGTTTCGGTTGCCTTCAAAGCCTTCTGTGTGTGCTTCTTCCTTCTGTCCTCTTCCTCATCTTCCGTCGAATATTCCTCACAATCTACCTTCCGATGGCCCGGTTTGCCGCAGTGGTAACAGATCAACACTTTCCGGCGAGCGACACGCACCTTCAGCGCCTTCTCCTCCGCTTCGCAGGTTGACTTGTAGTTGGCTGCTTCGTCGATCAACTTCTCCTTCACCAAAGCGAGCGTAAGGTCTTTCTCGTCGCGGGCACCGAGTGCCATGATCAACGGCCGGAAAGTTGACGGAAGTCCACGCAGCATCAGCGCCACCTTGACGCACTCATCCATCTTTATTCCAGCATTGTCCAGCCGGCCGTACAACTTCTCGAACTCCCCGATGTACGTCTCCATGTTGTCGCCGTCCTGGAAGCTCTGGTTGGCGATCTGGATGATGGTGGTGACCTTCTGCTCAAGAGACAGTTTGCTGTGATGCCTCTTGAGTGCATCCCACGTCTCCTTCGCCGTCAGCTTATCTTCGATGACAGAACGTTGGTTTTCTCCACCAGCAACTGGATCGTGGTAAGGGCCTTTTCATCTCCAGCCGTCCACGCTTCCGACACCGGATTTGGGGCTTCTCCCGGATCCACGTATTTCCACAATTTCTCGCGTCGCAAAAAAGCCTTCACTTCAAACGCCCAATCCTTGTAGTTCGAACTACCGAGCTTTTCAATCCGTGCAAACTCCATCGCGATCTCCAGCAACACTTTTCACGAGCAAAATCTTTGCCTCCACGCGATTCTACGTTCAAACTTTCCGCGAAAAACGATCACCACCGAAATTCTAACCTCAATTCCGCTCGGGGGGCTCGGCCTGGGCCCATAACCTCTTGGGAGTCTTGCGGGAGCCTCACAGAGGGAGAGCGAAAGAAAAAACGTGCGTGTCGTTTCGAGTCAACGTTAAGAATGAAATTTATTAAACTATGGTTTTGACAGGTGGTAGGGCTGTCATTTCTCTCTGTGTGTAAGTGATGTTGAACTGCAGGGCTGTGCCCATTTGAACAGTATTCCCCGTCCAATTTTACATAAGAATCACATATCGACAGAAAGGAATATGTTTCGTTCCAGAGATATCGAATTTTAAAGTTTTGAGTATTTGAGATTACCTAAATTAGCCGCATATACTAGAAGCACTCAGTCGTGCTGATCAATAATTACTACCTGGTGGTCTGTAAGATGAATTATATTTATAACTTTAAACGATTTTGAGATAATCAATACCTATCTATACCTTGAACAATCTGTTGGGTAATTTTTCATGCACTGTTTGTCCTGATTACAGTGTCATCGAACCTCGGGGCAAGACAGTGAAAAAACCAGAACAAACGAGAGTTGCTCTGGGAGCAAACGGGAGGAAACGAGAGAAATTTAGAGAAACGAGAGAAACGCCAATCTGGCTGCTCGGAAATGTCACTTTTGACATTGTTGACGTTTCTCTCCATTCGCATCTGATGTCTTTCTGTTTTTGTCGTTTCGATTGTGCTTATTAAAAGTGCACTATTTTCTTGTTTTTGTTAATAAAACATTTAAAAAAGTGCTGCATTTTCTTGTTTTTGTTAATAAAACATTTAAAAAAGTGCTGCTAATGCCGGAAAGTCTTGCTCGGCAATCTAAGCATTAAGTTCTGGTAAGTATTAAGGAGGAATTTTCAACCGGGCTGGGGAACTTTCGCACAATTTTACTCGAGCATTGCTCATCTAATTTTTTTTATCTTCCTCCTCCGCCAGATCATGCTTGGGAATCTGGTTCCGTGCGGGAACACAAGGTTGGAACGGTCATGGAGCGAGGCGCATCAATATCAAGAGCTACCCTTGGACATCTGAGTGAACTGAACTGACATGACCGTACTAACCGATGTACTGACCAAGGCCAAGGACAAGTGCACCGTTGGTCAGGCACGAGTGCTGAAGGCGGAAAAGGTTACCTAGAAATCGTGTTTCCATCGTAATATGCTGACAGATTACGTTGTAATATAATGTGAATGTAATTATTCTACTCTTGTGTTGATAAATTAAAGTTGGTTTTCCGAGGGGTGGGGTGGGGTTTTGTTGATTCGTGCCAGCCTGGGCCTTGCTAGTGCAAACTCGAACTCTCTCTACTCAAAGTTAAATTACCCACAATCCTTCAGCAAAGCTTTTTTGTACAAGAGCACCGCGTCCTCTAATCCTTTAGCCCCGTACAGTCGATTCCCATCCCTGTTCCGAAGCGTCAAGAATGGCCATTTGCTTGAGGGAATAGTCGCGGTAAAGCAAAACGTCCAGATTAAAATCAAGATTGTCAAGGAGTTTCAGCATCGTTCTATCATAGCCCCGACCGATCATGTGGTAGAAACTTATGGTTCGAAAAGGAGCGTGGACCGAATACGCAGGAAACGAGCGTAACCGTAGGGACCAGATGCGCGCCGACCTCGGCATTGCCCACAACGCCAGGTGCCCTAGTGGATGCCACACCGCGCCACAAATCCAGCAGCGAAATCTCCGACAACTCATGTGCAGCATTTCGAACATAACCACCAGAACGTGATAGCTCGATGCTGAGGGATTCGCCAGGGTGCCTTACACAAGGCCTCAGTTTGACCAGAGCGGACATGGTCTGGCGGTTGGAATGTAGCACGTTTTTTCTTGTCCATTTCTTTATTGAAACTTGCTTCTCGTTCAAATCCCCGCTGCTATTGCCGAACAGTTTCCGGATCGGTACTTTCGACCGGGAACTGGACACCGACCAGCCTCTGGAGGCCATTTTATTTCCTTCCCAACCCGACAACCAGCACCAACTTGCCACGGGCGACTTTGTAGCCGTCGTTGCCACCGTCGGATTGCCTTTCGCTCTTACCGCCTACATATCCGTACGCCGGGAGTTAAAAGTACCGAAGATGCGATAGATTCTTTACGGAGGTTTCATCGATTCTGTATCCGCCGTCGGTCTACGCGGGACACTTCCAGTGCAATATGGCCAATCTTGCCAGGCAACCTGGCCAGGGGTTAAAAGAACAGACTAGGAACAGAAAATATTCGTCAAATATCTTTGAGCGAGTCGATTCAATCTGGAAAATGTGTAAATAAACAACGAAATGTCATTTTGTTGTTTTGCTATTCTCTCATTTTTTGCTCTCTTCAGAGAGATTTCTCCTAACGCAACCAGAGCAACCGAGAGCAAACGGGAGCAATCGGGAGGAATCGGGAGGAATGTAGAGCAACCAAGAAGAATGAGATGGGAAACTGTCGAAAGTAAAATTTCGGAGCAACGGGAGCAAAGTAGAGGAAACGGGAGGAACTTAGAGTAACAAGAGTAACTCCGACGACACGACAAGCCACTCGCTTCCAAAAAGTGGGCACCAAATCGGCTTACCCCTCCGTTTCCTTTGGAACTCAAAATGTCAAACCGATCGAACTGACGTTTCCCTGAAAAAAAATAATAAAATCAGCAGCACTGCTACTTTGACATTGAGAAATGTCATTTTTCGTTTGTTTTTCGCGTGTTTCGCAGCGCCGTCGAATTCCTTCTCAACTTTGTTATATTATTCCGGAATGGAATTCTAAGGCCACGGTGGCCACTCAAACGAATTACGGACTGCACGATCTGCTCGGATTTCTGTTGAGTAAGTAAAATATAATGTAAAATCTTAAGAAACTGGTCTCAGTAACAGATGTTATTTTACTTTTACAGCAAGCTTCTGGAAGTGTTTGGTCATCGGAACGACCTGTTTTGTTTACGAAGAGTGGCTTGAGACAACAACCCATCAAGTTTTCGGCGGAACCGAGAATAAAATGAGAAATACGATGGTTGTGCTGCAACTGGCGGACAGCAACTTCCAGGGCAGAGCAAAAGTGAGGGGGTCAAAATCCGTGAAAAAATAAAGGCCGATCCGTCCTGGCAAAGATCTTGCACCAGCTGGACACGGGAAAGCAGAAGGTGGATGATTACGATGGTGAAAAAGTAAGATGCAATGCCGTCGGAAGGAACAGGACGACGACAACATGGAAGGCATCGGAGGGCAAATTTATGGCAGCCGAACCGTGCTAAAATTGGATGAACTAGCCTTCACCGAAAGATCCAATCTGATGGCCAACAAACGGTGCCAGTTGCCCAATAGAAGTTTCCGCAAACAGCGCAAGAGTTACGAAGAAGTTCACGTGCCGGCATTGAAGCCGTAATCCTTCGAAGAGGAAGAGGAACGGATGGTCAGCGAGAAGCTGCCCAAGTGCGTAGTACGTGCAACCCGTGTTCGCCGGCTTCAAACGCTCAACTGAGTCCAGATTCGCTTGTACAAGTCGGCCCTCGAGAGTGATGAAAATCTGCTGCTTTGCGCCCCAAACGATGCCGATTAAACGAACGTGGTCCTGCTCACCATGATCGACAAGCACATCAACAATGACTGAACGATCAACGTGGACGAGTTCAATATCAGCTGCATTGCGCCGATGCGATCGCTGGTACAGGAAATGGTCAGTTACTTTGGTAAACGCCTTGGGACATACAATCTGACCGTGTTCGAGTTGACCGGAGCCATCAGCAGATTGTCGCAGCGCAGGTTATTGTGTGCACGCCGGACAAGTAGGACATCATCACGAGAAAGGACGGCGTAGAAACGTACACCCAGCTGGAGAAAAGCGGCCTCATCAAGTACGACGCTTTTCCGCGTGTTTTCGCGTCAGGTGAGATCCGGAACATAACGGTTCGCGAGGAGGAGGAACTCGAGATGCAAAAGCTGATGAAGCGTGTCCCGTTCCGGATCCCACCTGAAACTCCAGGGCTTTGCCAACATGGTGAACGTAACCCAAACCGCATCCCTTCTGCTGCGTGCCATTTTCGAGATTGTCCTGCATGCGAGTGGGTTCAGCTGCGGACAAATGTTCAACGTTGTGCAAACTGATCGATTGGCGCATGTGGCAGTGCATGTCCCCGTTGCGTCAGTTCCCCAAGATGCCAGAGGAGATCATGGAGAAGATCGATAGGAACTTTTCGTGGTAGCGGCGAGATTGGTGAGTTGATTCGCGTGCCAAGTTGGGCAAGACCATCTACAAGTACGTGCATCACTTCCCGAAGCTGGAGCTGTTCAAAAGTTCATCCACGAAGATTCCCGATTGGTGCGTGAACTGTTAGTGACTGTTAGTAATCATCTTCATGGACAAGATCGATTCTATGATCCAAAAGAGTGAGCCTAATAATGGTTAATTGTATTGATTATTGAAATAAAAACTAGATTAATAACATGTAATTTTATCGGGCACCTAACGATGGCATATCATCAGATTAAAGTTAATTTGCAGCTTGGGACCGTCCATAAACCACGTGGACACTTCCTAATTTGGTCCACGTGGATTATGGATGGCCCCCTACTGAAAAGCCTTTTAGT
Source organism: Culex quinquefasciatus (assembly GCF_015732765.1). NCBI lineage: Eukaryota > Metazoa > Arthropoda > Insecta > Diptera > Culicidae > Culex > Culex quinquefasciatus. The sequence continues at coordinate 109,556,392 of NC_051862.1, forward strand.
TTGAATGATTTGAAGTGAGCAAGCAGGTTTGTCTAATAAGTCAAAATCGTGGAAATCAGTGTAACGGAAGGAAAAAGGATCAAATCTGCCAAAGAGGTTTTGTTCAAGTACTACGCCCAGAGATTTCCGGGATTAACGTCACGCATTTTTCCTATACCTTTAACATGGAGTGTCACAAAACCTAGACAACCTCCCCCCCCCCTCTTTCATCCTATTCAAGGACGTAATTTTTGAACAAACCCAGATCTGAAATTAACCTCTACAATTCACAGAAAAGTAGCACCGTCGCAGGGGAGGGTGGTCCTATTTCGGCAGAACAGTTTCAGATGTTCTCGATTAACTCTTTCAGAAATTTTGTGATTGGTGAACAACGACAACGAAAAGCACTTCAAGCTGTTAATCCGAAGATTCAATAAGCCGGAACCAATCAACGCGAAGTCATTTCGAATTTGGCTTGAGATCTTCGGCAGGACATTTCTTATTCTTGCAGCGGAAGTTGTCGTAGCAGAATTCGAGGACTTACAAGGTCGACATTACTGTGAGTCCCAGGACCCATCACTATTATTGCCTTGGAGGTTGCAGGGTCATTTCGACGGGTTCCAAAACACGGTACAGTAAGCTTCTTCCTGTCGTGATCGGGGACTTTCTTTTATAATAAAAACACAAATATTTTGCAATTAACAAACAACACGTCTTATTCCACAGAAATTAACCACAAAACTGATTTGACAATCTTCATTCTCTTTTTCGCCGGCCGCGCGCATCTCGTTGTTTTCTCGCTCGTTGTTCTCTCTCGCAGCTCGCTAGCGCGCTCTCGCACTCAATCCACAATTAGCTAACAAGGCAATATTCATGAAGGTGCGCACTTTTTGTTGCGCTCTTAACTCTTATTTATGAATTATATCAATCTTATAATAAATACTCATTTAATAATTTATTACATATTCAATCCTGCAACCCATAATCCCTACATTCTCCCTCTTTTCTACTCTCAAGATGACGAATATCAATCATAATTCCTAACAGAAAAATTGCATGAATGCTAAATCAATCTATTTTTTTTTTCAATTTCCTAAAAGATTTTCGTCGGGTTCCTCGACTTTGTTTTCATGCTGATCTAAATACGAAAGCGCAGTCTTCGAAATGTTTTATCTATGTTGTCCAAGCGACTGACATCCGATCGCAGGAGTTGTAGAAAATGGAATGCGCTGATGAGGTTGAAAATTTAAAACACCTGAAAATATTAGAAATAGAAAAAAAACGAAGAGAAAAACAAAAACCACAAATATTTCTCAAATAAACGCAGGTTTATCAATTTTTTAAGCAATACGAGATTAGTGATTGTTTACCTGATTTTCTTTAAATTTTATGTAATTTAAATTTAAAAAGCAAATTTTACAAACATTGCTGAAACAACACAACACGATTTAAAAAAAAATAATAATTCAAATTCAAAAGCAATTTTTATTTTTTTTTACATTTCGAATTAAATGGAATCACATTATTTTTAATTATTATCATTTTGTGAATATGAAATATAAAACAATGTGTTCTAAATTCAAAAATCTAACATGTTGCTGACTTAAATAACAAATGAAGCATAATCCTGGCGTTTTTAAAGTTTTAAATTTATTTGTATCATACAAAAACAAAGAATAAACATTTCTAAAAATATATACAATGTGGTAATTTATTTAACTTATTAAAAAAAAATCTGAAGCAAAAACTATGACAGGCACACTCAGATATTGTTTTGACTCAAATTTACACTTTGAATTTATGTGCGCCCGCCACGGAGTTCAAACCAATCTATGGATTATGAGCCCAAGCCCAGTGCCACGTCCGATTGATCCACCAGACGGGACTTGAAGGTAAACATAAACTGATTTTAATATTAAATGCAGACTTGACGAAAAGTGTTTAGAATTAATACCCAAAAACACCCAAAATGGATCTACAAGCAGGCTTATTCCTTCCTCATTTTCAATATTTTTATCTGTACTTTTCTGTAATTTATTCCCAACCAAGCTGTACAGCTAAAACAAACAACATTTTTTTTTAAATAAAGGCTAGTATGGAGATAGGAAGGAAAGGGGTCAAGAAACAGCTTCACGAACAGCAGAACAAAGGAGAGCGAGCGTTTTCTTATGGCTTTTCTTCACCCTATCTGGCTTGCTTTCGCTTCTACTGCTGCCCATTTGAATTTTTCCTTGACCGGTTCCTTCCGATGTGCATACACCGCTTAACATTGTATCAAAAATTACCGCATTTTAACTAATTTTGAAACTGTTAATAAATCATGGCAAAAATTAATAAAATGCAAAATCAGTAATATTTTCGAAGAATTTGTTTTCATCAGTACCGGTACACTTTTATAAAATAAAAAATAGTCCATATTTCAGTTTAAGATGATTTCTTGAAAAGCAATCTCAATAAATGAAGCAAATTGCAAAAATAATATAAATAATTCAATTGGGTACTAAAGCCCTATGTAAATTTTTATGTACAACGGTAAAAAACACGATTAAAAACCATTTCTGATCACTTTTTTCATTTTAATGCAAATTTTTTTTTTACAAGACAACATTTTTTTGATGGATCAACTATGGTCCCCTTGGAACGAACTGTCAAGTAGGAGCTTTTCTGTCAAGAAGGACCGCGAGGTTAATTTTTCAAAATTGATTTAAAAATCCATTTTAAACTCTTTGTGGTCGTACAAAGGGTCATTGTACTCAGAAAAATAAGCTTTATCGCTGTAAACAATAATATCAGCAATCTAAGCTTCATTTTAGGACCCAATTAATGCTCAAAATGTGCTTTTCTGCACAAAATACATTTTTATAAAAAATAAAATCAAATGCCACAAAAGCTTTCTTAAAAAAATTACCGATTTAACGATTTTGTTCTGTAAATGCATGGTAGTATCAACATTTTTCAACTTTTATATTAAAAATTTTGAACTTTCTATAAATATTCACTTACGCGATCTTTTAACCAGACAAACGATAGTTTTTACCGAATAGTTTTTTTTTTCTCTGTTGTGTCTACTAAATAATATTTTTGTTTATCTTGAAACAAAACATCTGTCTGTCAGGCTCCAACACGGAGGAGACAATATCCTAACCATAAATTCTTTCAAAACGTATCTTGCTTATCTAAAATCAGCTGAAAGGTTTTGTAATGTTTTATTTTTAAATATTTTGTTTTATTTTTCTCGTAATGTAAAATGTGTTCAAAGCTACTTTGATATATTACTTGAGTAGATTGTTCATAGAAACTTAATTTTTTTTTTAATCACGATCTTTACGATCCCTGTCAATAATTTCTTTTCTTATTTAAAATTTTAACTTTTTCTTTGCTGATAAACTCCTGTTATGTAATTTGATAAAATTTGGTTTCATAATTAAGTACAATCGATTGAAGAACCCCAAAGTTTCCTTAATTTATTTCAAAATAATGTTTCTCCTTATTGAATTTTGATATATTTACTTTACTAAAATTCTGAAAGTTTTGTTTTTAACTCAATAAAATGATACAGTGTTAAAATATAATTTCTATCGAAATTAATGAATGATTTTGAACTATTTTGATACAAATAACAGATATTGCATTGAAAAATAAAAATAAATATAAATATTTCCTATTTTTTTAAATAATGTTTTTTTTTTCGTTGCTCAAATTGTCACTCATACTTCTCAATTCAAAATTAATATTTAAATATTTGTATTATTTTCTCATGTGACGCAACGCTCTCACACTTTAAATTATATTTTAAGCATTTCTGATGATTAATCATTCCTTTATTTATTATTAAAAATTGCATCAAATTAATTATTAAGTGAATTATTTTTCCTTTTTTTTAACTAATAATGTATTGTTCATGTTAACGATTACTTAAATTTTTACCTTCCTGTGAAATAATGTTGGGTTTCAAGCAACTTTTGTATCACAGCTGAGTAAATCGATTAAAGTAACAATTAACCATAACAACTATCAATATGGAATACTTAATCATTAACGTCTTTCAATTTAGAGGTTTATATTTCAAGAGAGGACAACTCCAGAGTTAGTTATAGTGACAAGCGTTTTAATCCTATTCGATGAATTTGAAATCATCTTTTTTTCAGGCAGTTCACAGAAATAACGCCAAAATACATATTGCTTTATCTGTGGATACCAAAAAGTGCTCACTTTCACATTTAAATTTATTTATTCATTTTCTTAGGTCAATTTATTTTGTGATGTTAAAGACGGTCCTTAATTGAATGAAAAGATTTGCTGAACAATATATTTTTAAAATCCATAAGGCTCCTTCTGCGAAGTTATTTAAAAAAAAATCATCACAAAAGTCTGTCGGGTTCCTTTATCGAGGAGATTGTTATCTGATGCTTTCGCAAAGAACTCCAGCACAGATTATTATTTTTTTATCTGATGATGTCAGAGGTCTGTCAGGCTCTAACACAGAAGACTTTTTCTGACTACCATCGCAGAGGTCTGTCAGGCTCCAACACAGAGGAGACTTTTTCTGACTACCATCGCAGAGGTCTGTCAGGCTCCAACACAGAGGAGACTTTTTTTACTACCATCGCAGAGGTCTGTCAGGCTCCAACACAGAGGAGACTTTTTCTGACTACCATCGCAGAGGTCTGTCAGGCTCCAACACAGAGGAGACTTTTTCTGACTACCATCGCAGAGGTCTGTCAGGCTCCAACACAGAGGAGACTTTTTTCTGACTACCATCGCATAGGTCTGTCAGGCTCCAACACAGAGGAGACTTTTTTCTGACTACCATCGCAGAGGTCTGTCAGGCTCCAACACAGAGGAGACTTTTTCTGACTACCATCGCAGAGGTCTGTCAGGCTCCAACACAGAGGAGACTTTTTTCTGACTACCATCGCAGAGGTCTGTCAGGCTCCAACACAGAGGAGACTTTTTCTGACTACCATCGCAGAGGTCTGTCAGGCTCCAACACAGAGGAGACTTTTTCTGACTACCATCGCAGAGGTCTGTCAGGCTCCAACACAGAGGAGACTTTTTTCTGACTACCATCGCAGAGGTCTGTCAGCCTCCAACACAGAAGAGACTTCAAAATTAACTATGACTAATCAATTATAACGGCAAAAACGTTGCTCAAAATTTCAAAGCAAAACATTGTTTGTCAATTTCTGCATAAATCTATAAAATTTTCATTAGAATTTTAAAACGATTGTTTTCAATTTCCACAGCATCAAGCAACAATCTAATATTGCATCAAATTCACAGTAAAAATTTATCGTCAATAATAACAACAATCAAATCTTCATTCAAATGAGAACTAAAAATTTTTCATTAACCATAAAATTAATAATCAAATTTTGCATCAACTTCAAAACAAAACATTGGTCATCAATTACCATATAAACAATCAAATATAGCGTCAAATTTAAAACTCAAAATTGCCCATCATAAAACAACAATCAAATATTGCATGAAATGTAAAACCGAATAAAAATACCGTTCTATAATAACAATACTCAAATTCAGAAAACAAATCTTGGCCTTCGATTGCCACAACAAAAGCAAATCTATCATCATATTCAAAATAATAACTGGTTATCGATTACCACAATATCAATCAAACCTCGTATCTTACTCGAAACAAAATATTGGTTTTCATTTATCGCAAAAATAAGCAAATTTGTCATCTTATCATAACAAAACATTGGTCTTTAATTCCCTCATCAACAATCAAATCTTTCAATCAAAATTAAACCTGTAAATTTTGTAATTTGTGATTTTGTTGGACTTTGCATTAAGTCATTGCCACAACAAAAAAACAAATTTAAAACAAAACTTACAAGAAGCAAATATTTATCTTATTCAAAAATAAACATTGGTCTTCAATTACCAAAGTAACCAGAATCCAATCCAAAATAAAAATAAAAATAATGATCATGATCATCAATAATAACAACAATCCATAGCAATCAAATTTTGCATCAAATTCAAAACAAAACATTGGTCGTCAATTATAATAACAACAATAAAATTCAAACAACAAATTTGATTTCAATTACCAAAACAATAACTAAATTAAAAACAAATTATCTACCTTCAATCGCAAACTAATCCTCCATCAGATTCAAAACGAAATATTGATTTTCAATTTCCACAATCTTTTCAAATCTTTTGTCAAATTATATACAAAATATTGATTTTTTATCAATCACAAAAATAAGAAAAAAAATGAAGTCTAATTCGTAACAAATCATTGGAGTTCAATTTCCACAACAACGATTAAACATTGCATCAAATTAAAAACAAAACATTGGTCGTCAATCAAAACAACAACAAACAAATCTAAAGCAAAAATGTGATTGTAAAAAACAATCAAATTTTGAGCAAATTATTTGCCTTCAAATTCCACCATAAACTTAGAATAAAACATTGGTTTTCAATTATCACAACGAAAAGCCAAATTTACTACTTCAAAACAAAACATTCGTTCCCAATATCACAACAACAAGCAAATCATTCATTAAATTTAAGACCGTCAATTATCGCAGATAGTTTTATGCCTTTTTATCAATTTCAAATAACAAGTTCAAGCAAAAATCTACCTGTTTCAAAACACAGGCAAAACAACAAAGCGAAACTTTGGACCTGCATTCTGGCAGGTAAACAAAACTGTTAGATTTCACAACACAACAATTCAAGCAAAACAAATGATCTTTCATGAATCAAAAGGTTCGACTTACCGGACTGTGCCATTGTCGTGATCGGGGACTTTCTTTTATAATAAAAACACAAATATTTTGCAATTAACAAACAACACGTCTTATTCCACAGAAATTAACCACAAAACTGATTTGACAATCTTCATTCTCTTTTTCGCCGGCCGCGCGCATCTCGTTGTTTTCTCGCTCGTTGTTCTCTCTCGCAGCTCGCTAGCGCGCTCTCGCACTCAATCCACAATTAGCTAACAAGGCAATATTCATGAAGGTGCGCACTTTTTGTTGCGCTCTTAACTCTTATTTATGAATTATATCAATCTTATAATAAATACTCATTTAATAATTTATTACATATTCAATCCTGCAACCCATAATCCCTACACTTCCCATTCTGTTGCAGTTCAATCCCCCCTCCTTTCCGGATCAAAAACATTCGTCACAACTGTTACTTACAGATATGCCGGTCAGGCCTCTGGTGTAACTTTCCACTTTCTTTTTTCGGCTATTTCATTCCCGTCTACGAACGGACACATCATTTGGCGACGAGGATTCTTCATGAACCAGGATGTATGAAACATCTCAAGCAAGCCCTTCTCCTGCTGATCAAGCTCTTTGAGAAGATTGGCCCACCTATTCCTGCTCAAACCGATGCGACGCAAGTTCTGGCGTGCCTCGCAATGCACACTGGTGACCTACGATCTGTGGTTCCGTCGGCACGACTATCTTTTCAAGCGGGAAGCGACCAATCTGGACGATGCGGCCTAGGCATGGTTCCTGGTAAGAAAACTCGAGCTCAAGCTTCCGTGCTACTTTAGTCTCATCGAAACTATCCACAACCTCAAGCGGATCTTCGTCTTCACCTGCAGCAGGAAAACCTCCAAGGCGAGATTTTTGTAAGCGGCTATTTTATTCCAGTCCATTACCGGACACATCAACAACCAACATTTTCCACATCCTCAGTCAAAACTGGTGTAACGAAAACTCGGTTACCGTGGCCAAGCGTTAATATTTCGATATCCGTCTCGTGAAAGTCTATCCAAGACATCTCCCTTTTGCTCGTTTCCGTGTTCGGCGCCGGAAGTCGTATACGTAGTACCTGGCCAACACCACAAAGTGGCCACTCTCCCGCGAAGGCGCTTTTATCGTTCTCAAAAACAATCAACAAAAACAGCTGATTCCCAAACATAAATATTTACAAGCAAGCAGTGTTGCGAAAAAAGTTTATTTTTCGAAATAACGAGGGGTCCTTCAATTTTACCGTGACTTTGGACATTCACGGTTGTTTCACGGGTCACGGTGGGGAACACTTTTTGCAAAGTTTTTTCCACCGAGTGTCTTGTCGTGTCGTCGGTAACTCCCTTGCTCACTGTCTTGCCCCGAGCATCGAACCATATTAAGTAAAATTTGAACTTTTAATATTTATTTGCAAATGCTACAACGTTTTTACAATATATTTAAAAAAAAAATATAATTTTTCTATTGTTTTCATATTTTTCCTAATTCTTTATTCCTCCCCACTTAATTAAATTATTTCCTTTATTTGAAGCGATTTATTTAATGTAGAGCTGGCTGTAGTAGATGAAATAATTATCATGGATTCTAGAACTATTGCCATGTGCGGTAGCGAAATAGTGCCATTCAGCAAAACCCCAAAATCTGCCTTACGGTTTGAAAGATTGAACATATTATTTTTATATTGTGAGCCAGTTTCATCTGAATAATCGATAATTTTTTTTTCAATTCTGGTACATTTAATTTTGAAAACAAAACCATATACTTCTGCTACATGTGGACAGCAGCTGTATCGTCTTCCAAGATTTCGAAATGGTTGACAAACAAAAAAAAAGATTATTGTTCGGACGGTGTCGAAATCAACACCACTGAAGTTGATCTTAATCAGATAATAAATCAGATTAATCTTTGTGATTTTCTTACATTTTTCAGTTTCATACTTTCCCGAAATCCTCCTCCTTAATCATGCTTCACAGTTTTATTCATGTTGATTCATCATTTTTAACACGATAATGGTAACCAGGTAGCAGTTATTGATCAGCGCGCCCGAGTGCTTCTAGCAGATGCGGCGAATAAAGCAAATACAGGTAATCTCAAATACTTAAACCTTCAAAATTTTGTTTTGAGATACGGCCATTTGAAGTTTTCAATGGATTACCCGACGGGCAACAAAATCTCACAAACCACGTGGACACTTTTTTGGGAATCTGTTACCCCCCCCCCCCTCGTGGGCAATTGTCCATACAAAAAAAACTTTTTTGTATGGGTCGTGGACAATCCCCAGACCCCCTAAAGTGTCCACGTGGTTTATGGATGATCCCTAGATGGCGCTGTTCGTTTGGTGGTAAAAAATTCAAATTTGTTCTGGGAAATTCAGTTTTTTGCAAATAACTCAGCAAATACACATCGCAGCCGGATAAAATTTGACCTGCTGGTCTTAAAAAAAATAAGCTTTCGCCAGGTCAAATTTTATGACCCTACTTTGCATAACTCGGTAAATATTGAATTTAAACTGATTCCCCCCATACATTTTTTGAATCGCTTACTACCAGCGTGACAGCTGCCGCCATAATCGTTTTTCTCTTTCTCGCCTCGCTTTTGACAGCGAGAACAGTCAAAACAAGATGTCAAACCGGTCAAACCATATTTTGTTTTGTTTGTTGCCGTCCGCGATAAAAATCTCCGTCGGAACGGAAACCACAATCTATCCGTCGCCGTGGCCCGTGCAACCACCGGGGTTGCACTTCCTAACCTGCCGCTGCTGCTACCAGGAACCGGCCATGGCCCATCAAACTGGCGTTGAGCTGGAGCGCGAGTACGTGTGGGACGACCTGCACCGGAGCTGCGTGGACGCGCTGCACGCGTTGATCGTGTACCTCAAGTACACCGCATACTTTGCCCAGGAGAAGATCAACCAGCCCGGCTTCGAGAAGGAACTACCAGGCGGTGGAAATCAAATCATAGATGAACGTGCCACACTGTCCTCTGCGTTGCTGCGGCATACCAAACAAAGATCATGAACCGGCTTAGCCAAGGGTCACATACCACAGAGGAATAATTCAACGGTAAACTTGCTTGATTAACCAAGCTCCCGGTAAAGTAACGGTTACCAGCACATGGGAGCCCCAAAGCCCTAAATAATGCTATTTTTGATCCGGCATACAGATTCGTGCTAGCAGCTGACGGTTTGTAGTGCATGGCGGACCCACCGGAAGTGCCGTAAGCTGTGCTGAAGAAGTTGCTCAACGGGTTCATCCACTTTGAGCAGGTGAAGACGAAAAAGTCATGCGGAAGTGTCGTGGTCAACCTGATTTCCTGCATGCAAAACTCGTAAGCTCCCCTATCAAACTTAACAGTTATAACGCGTTGAAAATGTTTGTAGATTATATTGAATGTGTTCTTTTGAGCATAATGTTAGTATTCTTCGAACAGGAACCAACTGGCCGGTCGACACGCCTGAATTTTCCGCCATGACGATCAAAGGGTGATCGCGCTTCCGGCATATAAACAGTCGAGCGGGAAGAACTTTTGTCTGGCATTCCTGTCGAACAGCGACGCCTTCGGCAACAGGCGATTCCCACAGCAGTAAAACCAGCGTCACTACGGATAGTGACCTGAGGCGTACGACAACCGTGGCTTCCACACGTCGGAGTCTCACGATCCGAATCAACAAAGTCACGTCACGGTTTGGTGATGAGTCCAGCACGGCGTTCAAGCGTCTGGTCGACATGTTGGCCCAAAACCTGCTGGCCCAGCAGCAGTACCTGAGCAGCAGAGCGAGATCTTACGCCGCATGCTCATGAAAACGCAGTGGCCTACACAAACCTACAGCAACAGCAGCCGGCAAGTGAACAGCCGTGCAATCCGATGCAGCAAGACCTGCAGTTCCACACCCAGAGCATTATTTAGAACGACCAGCGCAAGATACTATACGAGCAGGCCGTCGAACCGACCACTGCGTACCCGGCCGTTCAGCTGTTTGTCTACCCCAACAGTCCGTCCAGCGCAGTCTGTCGGAGCGAACCATCGGCTGCCAACTCAATGTTCCCCGGCGGACAAACCGAAGCCGATCTGTCCAATTCGCTGCATCATATGCTGCATCTCTCGCAACTCCAGGGGCCGGGACTGGCCGAGTTCACTTGGGCAAAGGGTTCCGTCGCCTGGAATCTCAACTGACCAGCGTTGATTTATTAAAGTGCTCCGCATTTGTTCCTTTTTTACTTCTTTTCCGAGAGAGAATTTACTTCTCGCACCCTTTTTGTTCCGGCGCCCGAGAGGCTTCATCGATAAAGTACGTTACGCTAAAATCAGCCAAAATTTATCCCCCCCCCCTTCCTATACTTGCAATGTCACACTTACTCAGACTAAATGGAAAAATACAAAATAAAAAAATCAAAAATACAAATATACATAAAAACGTAACTATACGAATAAAAAATATAAAAATACAAAGATTACAAATTAAACTGCAAAAAGAATAAAAATACTAGACACTCGGGTAAATACTAAAAAACAGAATCACAAAAATACAAAAAGCACAACTACACAAACACAAAAAATATAAAAATGCAAAAAAAAACGATTAAAAATAACAAAATTTGAAATACAAAATACAAAAAAAAAACTACAAATATAAGAAACTACATGATTAAACAAATACTAAATACAAAATAACAAAATACAAATATACGAAAGTACACAAATAATAATATACAAAGATTTTTTAACAAAAAAAGTATAAAAATACATAGATAAAAAAAAAATTAAACATCAAAAACAAAAAAAAGGGGTAAATATAAAAAAGGAACACAAAAATGGGTAATTCTCCGCCAACTCACACAGCAGTTGCCCGACCCCTCTTCGATTTGCGTGAAACTTTGTCCTAAGGGGTAACTTTTGTCCCTGATCACGAATCCGAGGTCCGTTTTTTGATATCTCGTGACGGAGGGGCGGTACGACCCCTTCCATTTTTGAACATGCGAAAAAGAGGTGTTTTTCAATAATTTGCAGCCTGAAACGGTGATGAGATAGAAATTTGGTGTCAAAGGGACTTTTATGTAAAATTAGACGCCCGATTTGATGGCGTACTCAGAATTCCGAAAAAACGTATTTTTCATCGAAAAAAACCCTAAAAAAGTTTTAAAAATTCTCCCATTTTCCGTTACTCGACTGTAAAAAATTTTGGAACATGTCATTTTATGGGAAATTTAATGTACTTTTCAAATCTACATTGACCCAGAAGGGTCATTTTTTCATTTAGAACAATTTTTTTCATTTTAAAATTTCGTGTTTTTCTAACTTTGCAGGGTTATTTTTTAGAGTGTAATAATGTTCTACAAAGTTGTAGAACAGACAATTACAAAAATTTTGATAAATAGACATAAGGGGGTTGCTTATAAACATCACGAGTTATCGCGAATTTACGAAAAAAAGTTTTGATTTTTTTCTGAACATGTTTGTTTGTATTTTCTTAATACGAACCGTCGAAAAATAAAGATGAAAATTATGTAGAGATTAGTTTTTAAATGTATGGTTGAGAATTTCTTAAATAAAATTATTACTACACTTAACTCATTTCTTAATATATCCGGCTCTGGATATGTAATTTCTTTTGAGTTTTGAGTAATGTTTTTTTAACCTTATTCATTTTTAATTTTATAGTGGATATATTCAATTTGCCTTTGCATTTTTGATGGGATTTACCCGTAGAAACCCGTAGAGCATTCAAAAATTAATGCTCCATCATTCAAAATTCAAATTAAAAAATTCTTTTAACTTTTAACTTTTTTCATATTTTAATAGTTTAAAAAAAAATTAAAATACAGATTAAAAAAATCGAATTTCTAAAATCGTAATTTAAAAATTCCGAAACTCTTTGAAGTTACCCTAAAAAATCTAAAATTCAAAATTTAAAGAAAAATGCAAATTTGAAAAAAAAATAAAATTAAAAAAAAAAACAAAATTAAAAAAAAACAAAATTTGAAAACTAAAAAATATTAAATTAAAAACTATTTTGCACAAAAAAAAACGGAAATTTCAAAAATCTCAAATAAAATTTAAGTTCTTGAGTTATTAAATTCCAAAATTCTCAAATTCATAAATTCATAAATTCATAAATTCATAAATTCATCAATTCATAAATTCATAAATTCATAAATTCATAAATTCATAAATTCATAAATTCTTAAATTCTTAAATTCTTAAATTCTTAAATTCTTAAATTCTTAAATTCTTAAATTCTTAAATTCTTAAATTCTTAAATTCTTAAATTCTTAAATTCTTAAATTCTTAAATTCTTAAATTCTTAAATTCTTAAATTCTTAAATTCTTAAATTCTTAAATTCTTAAATTCTTAAATTCTTAAATTCTTAAATTCTTAAATTCTTAAATTCTTAAATTTTAAATTCTTAAATTTTAAATTTAAATTCTTAAATTCTTAAATTCTTAAATTCTTAAATTCTTAAATTCTTAAATTCTTAAATTCTTAAATTCTTAAATTCTTAAATTCTTAAATTCTTAAATTCTTAAATTCTTAAATTCTTAAATTCTTAAATTCTTAAATTCTTAAATTCTTAAATTCTTAAATTCTTAAATTCTTAAATTCTTAAATTCTTAAATTTAAATTCTTAAATTCTTAAATTCTTAAATTCTTAAATTTAAATTCTTAAATTCTTAAATTCTTAAATTCTTAAATTCTTAAATTCTTAAATTCTTAAATTTTAAATTTAAATTCTTAAATTCTTAAATTCTTAAATTCTTAAATTCTTAAATTCTTAAATTCTTAAATTCTTAAATTCTTAAATTCTTAAATTCTTAAATTCTTAAATTCTTAAATTCTTAAATTCTTAAATTCTTAAATTCTTAAATTCTTAAATTCTTAAATTCTTAAATTCTTAAATTCTTAAATTCTTAAATTCTTAAATTCTTAAATTCTTAAATTCTTAAATTCTTAAATTCTTAAATTCTTAAATTCTTAAATTCTTAAATTCTTAAATTCTTAAATTCTTAAATTCTTAAATTCTTAAATTCTTAAATTCTTAAATTCTTAAATTCTTAAATTCTTAAATTCTTAAATTCTTAAATTTAAATTCTTAAATTCTTAAATTCTTAAATTCTTAAATTCTTAAATTCTTAAATTCTTAAATTCTTAAATTTAAATTCTTAAATTCTTAAATTTAAATTCTTAAATTCTTAATTCTTAAATTCTTAAATTCTTAAATTCTTAAATTCTTAAATTCTTAAATTCTTAAATTCTTAAATTCTTAAATTTTAAATTCTTAAATTCTTAAATTCTTAAATTCTTAAATTCTTAAATTTAAATTCTTAAATTCTTAAATTCTTAAATTCTTAAATTCTTAAATTCTTAAATTCTTAAATTCTTAAATTCTTAAATTCTTAAATTCTTAAATTCTTAAATTCTTAAATTCTTAAATTCTTAAATTCTTAAATTCTTAAATTTTAAATTCTTAAATTCTTAAATTCTTAAATTCTTAAATTTTAAATTCTTAAATTCTTAAATTCTTAAATTCTTAAATTCTTAAATTCTTAATTCTTAAATTCTTAAATTCTTAAATTCTTAAATTCTTAAATTTTAAATTCTTAAATTCTTAAATTCTTAAATTCTTAAATTCTTAAATTCTTAAATTCTTAAATTCTTAATTCTTAAATTCTTAAATTCTTAAATTTTAAATTCTTAAATTTTAAATTCTTAAATTCTTAAATTCTTAAATTCTTAAATTCTTAAATTCTTAAATTCTTAAATTTTAAATTCTTAAATTCTTAATTCTTAAATTCTTAAATTCTTAAATTCTTAAATTCTTAAATTCTTAAATTCTTAAATTCTTAAATTCTTAAATTCTTAAATTCTTAAATTCTTAAATTCTTAAATTCTTAAATTCTTAAATTCTTAAATTCTTAAATTTTAATTCTTAAATTCTTAAATTCTTAAATTCTTAAATTCTTAAATTCTTAATTCTTAAATTCTTAAATTCTTAATTCTTAAATTCTTAAATTCTTAATTTTTAAATTCTTAAATTCTTAATTCTTAAATTCTTAAATTCTTAAATTCTTAAATTCTTAAATTCTTAAATTCTTAAATTCTTAAATTCTTAAATTCTTAAATTCTTAAATTCTTAAATTCTTAAATTCTTAAATTCTTAAATTCTTAAATTCTTAAATTCTTAAATTCTTAAATTCTTAAATTCTTAAATTCTTAAATTCTTAAATTCTTAAATTCTTAAATTCTTAAATTCTTAAATTCTTAAATTCTTAAATTCTTAAATTCTTAAATTCTTAAATTCTTAAATTCTTAAATTTTAAATTCTTAAATTTTAAATTCTTAAATTCTTAAATTCTTAAATTTAAATTCTTAAATTCTTAAATTTTAAATTTTAAATTCTTAAATTCTTAAATTCTTAAATTCTTAAATTCTTAAATTCTTAAATTCTTAAATTCTTAAATTCTTAAATTCTTAAATTCTTAAATTCTTAAATTCTTAAATTCTTAAATTCTTAAATTCTTAAATTCTTAAATTCTTAAATTCTTAAATTCTTAAATTCTTAAATTCTTAAATTCTTAAATTCTTAAATTCTTAAATTCTTAAATTCTTAAATTCTTAAATTCTTAAATTCTTAAATTCTTAAATTCTTAAATTCTTAAATTCTTAAATTCTTAAATTCTTAAATTCTTAAATTCTTAAATTCTTAAATTCTTAAATTCTTAAATTCTTAAATTCTTAAATTCTTAAATTCTTAAATTCTTAAATTCTTAAATTCTTAATTCTTAAATTCTTAAATTCTTAAATTCTTAAAATTCTTAAATTCTTAAATTCTTAAATTCTTAAATTCTTAAATTCTTAAATTCTTAAATTCTTAAATTCTTAAATTCTTAAATTTAAATTCTTAAATTCTTAAATTCTTAAATTCTTAAATTCTTAAATTCTTAAATTCTTAAATTCTTAAATTCTTAAATTCTTAAATTTTAAATTCTTAAATTCTTAAATTCTTAAATTCTTAAATTCTTAAATTCTTAAATTCTTAAATTCTTAAATTCTTAAATTCTTAATTTTAAATTCTTAAATTCTTAAATTCTTAAATTCTTAAATTCTTAAATTCTTAAATTCTTAAATTCTTAAATTCTTAAATTCTTAAATTCTTAAATTCTTAAATTCTTAAATTCTTAAATTCTTAAATTCTTAAATTCTTAAATTCTTAAATTCTTAAATTCTTAAATTCTTAAATTCTTAAATTCTTAAATTCTTAAATTCTTAAATTCTTAAATTCTTAAATTCTTAAATTCTTAAATTCTTAAATTCTTAAATTCTTAAATTCTTAAATTCTTAAATTCTTAAATTCTTAATTCTTAAATTCTTAAATTCTTAAATTCTTAAATTCTTAAATTCTTAAATTCTTAAATTTTAAATTCTTAAATTCTTAAATTCTTAAATTCTTAAATTCTTAATTCTTAAATTCTTAAATTCTTAAATTCTTAAATTCTTAAATTCTTAAATTCTTAAATTCTTAAATTCTTAAATTCTTAAATTCTTAAATTCTTAAATTCTTAAATTCTTAAATTCTTAAATTCTTAAATTCTTAAATTCTTAAATTTTAAATTCTTAAATTCTTAAATTCTTAAATTCTTAAATTCTTAAATTCTTAAATTCTTAAATTCTTAAATTCTTAAATTCTTAAATTCTTAAATTCTTAAATTCTTAAATTCTTAAATTCTTAAATTCTTAAATTCTTAAATTCTTAAATTTTAAATTCTTAAATTCTTAAATTCTTAAATTCTTAAATTCTTAAATTCTTAAATTCTTAAATTCTTAAATTCTTAAATTCTTAAATTCTTAAATTCTTAAATTCTTAAATTCTTAAATTCTTAAATTCTTAAATTTTAAATTCTTAAATTCTTAAATTCTTAAATTTTAAATTCTTAATTTTAAATTCTTAAATTCTTAAATTCTTAAATTCTTAAATTTAAATTCTTAAATTCTTAAATTCTTAAATTCTTAAATTCTTAAATTCTTAAATTCTTAAATTCTTAAATTCTTAAATTCTTAAATTCTTAAATTCTTAAATTCTTAAATTCTTAAATTCTTAAATTCTTAAATTCTTAAATTCTTAAATTCTTAAATTCTTAAATTCTTAAATTCTTAAATTCTTAAATTCTTAAATTCTTAAATTCTTAAATTCTTAAATTCTTAAATTCTTAAATTTTAAATTCTTAAATTCTTAAATTCTTAAATTCTTAAATTTTAAATTCTTAAATTCTTAAATTCTTAAATTCTAAATTCTTAAATTCTTAAATTCTTAAATTCTTAAATTCTTAAATTCTTAAATTCTTAAATTCTTAAATTCTTAAATTCTTAAATTCTTAAATTCTTAAATTCTTAAATTCTTAAATTCTTAAATTCTTAAATTCTTAAATTCTTAAATTCTTAAATTCTTAAATTCTTAAATTCTTAAATTCTTAAATTTTAAATTCTTAAATTCTTAAATTCTTAAATTCTTAAATTCTTAATTTTAAATTCTTAAATTCTTAATTCTTAAATTCTTAAATTCTTAAATTCTTAAATTCTTAAATTCTTAAATTCTTAAATTCTTAAATTCTTAAATTCTTAAATTCTTAATTCTTAAATTTAAATTCTTAAATTCTTAAATTCTTAAATTCTTAAATTCTTAAATTCTTAAATTCTTAAATTCTTAAATTCTTAAATTCTTAAATTTTAAATTCTTAAATTCTTAAATTCTTAAATTCTTAAATTCTTAAATTCTTAAATTCTTAAATTCTTAAATTCTTAAATTCTTAAATTCTTAAATTCTTAAATTCTTAAATTCTTAAATTCTTAAATTCTTAAATTCTTAAATTCTTAAATTTAAATTCTTAAATTCTTAAATTCTTAAATTCTTAAATTTAAATTCTTAAATTCTTAAATTCTTAAATTCTTAAATTCTTAATTCTTAATTCTTAAATTCTTAAATTCTTAAATTCTTAAATTCTTAAATTCTTAAATTCTTAAATTCTTAAATTCTTAAATTCTTAAATTCTTAAATTCTTAAATTCTTAAATTCTTAAATTCTTAAATTCTTAAATTCTTAAATTCTTAAATTCTTAAATTCTTAAATTCTTAAATTCTTAAATTCTTAAATTCTTAAATTCTTAAATTCTTAAATTCTTAAATTCTTAAATTCTTAAATTCTTAAATTCTTAAATTCTTAAATTCTTAAATTTTAAATTCTTAAATTCTTAAATTTTAAATTCTTAAATTCTTAAATTCTTAAATTCTTAAATTCTTAAATTCTTAAATTCTTAAATTCTTAAATTCTTAAATTCTTAAATTCTTAAATTCTTAAATTCTTAAATTCTTAAATTCTTAAATTCTTAAATTCTTAAATTCTTAAATTCTTAAATTCTTAAATTCTTAAATTCTTAAATTCTTAAATTCTTAATTCTTAAATTCTTAAATTCTTAAATTCTTAAATTCTTAAATTTTAAATCTTAAATTCTTAAATTCTTAAATTCTTAAATTCTTAAATTCTTAAATTCTTAAATTCTTAAATTCTTAAATTCTTAAATTCTTAAATTTAAATTCTTAAATTCTTAAATTCTTAAATTCTTAAATTCTTAAATTCTTAAATTCTTAAATTCTTAAATTCTTAAATTCTTAAATTCTTAAATTCTTAAATTCTTAAATTCTTAAATTCTTAAATTTTAAATTCTTAAATTCTTAAATTCTTAAATTTAAATTCTTAAATTCTTAAATTCTTAAATTCTTAAATTCTTAAATTCTTAAATTCTTAAATTCTTAAATTCTTAAATTCTTAAATTCTTAAATTCTTAAATTCTTAAATTCTTAAATTCTTAAATTCTTAAATTCTTAATTCTTAAATTCTTAAATTCTTAAATTCTTAAATTTTAAATTCTTAAATTCTTAAATTCTTAAATTCTTAAATTCTTAAATTCTTAAATTCTTAAATTCTTAAATTCTTAAATTCTTAAATTCTTAAATTCTTAAATTCTTAAATTCTTAAATTCTTAAATTCTTAAATTCTTAAATTCTTAAATTCTTAAATTCTTAAATTCTTAAATTCTTAAATTCTTAAATTCTTAAATTCTTAAATTCTTAAGTTCTTAAGTTCTTAAATTTTTAGAAGAAAATATATCAAATATTGGAAATGCAATTTGTTTCGGAATGAAATTTTAGTGAGGAATTTGGATACAATCTGTATTAATATTCATAGATTTTGAATTTTTAGAATTTCGAAATCTAATATTTAATCATATTAAAATTTCAGACTTTGTTTTTTTGAGCTTATATTTTTGAAGTTAAATTTCATTTAATAGATTTTTAAATTTTGTTTATATTGGTTTATAATTTTCTATTTTGTTTCTATTGGTCAAAATTATTGTAGTGTCCCTCTGATTTGCAAAAAGATTTTTTTTTGTGACACTTTTCTTCATGTCTCTTGAGGTATTTTTTAAAAGGATTTTTTGCTTTCATTCCTTCTAATCTAATCTAATCTAATCAGACCCTAGCGCAGCTAATCTTTCGAAGGGATCCTGGAGAGTGCCTTAGGTTAGATGACGCCTAGCACTCTTCTTGTCATTTATTAACATTTGTAGTGCGCCATTGCATCGGAATACATTGAAACATCACAAGCGTTAAAGCGGCCAGGCCTACTGCGTAAAGCCGTATCGCAGAGATGACTCGTAATTGGGTTGAGTTTGAGCACGGAGTGTTCGAACAACAACACAATTCTGAATCGACAGGGGAGGAAGAAGCGTGGGGACACACCACCATACGCTCCGTGATTTGGTTGTATTCGTTGGGAGCACCATGCTAAGAAGGTTTGGTACTCCGGGACCCTCTGGGATGGGACATTGTATTTCCACGAATGCCCTGGACACTATTTGCCGTGGTTATAGCGCCACAACTCGCTCTCTGTAACAGTATTCCTAATTCCAGTCCACTCTCACCAAGTCGTCATGGCCTAGTGGTTAGCATTTTTGCTTACCAATCCAAAGGACGGAGGATCGAACCCCGCCTCGAGCGACTTTGATTTTTCGTTCATATTCATCATTTTAAATTTATGTGTTCTTAACTTTCTCGTTGGGAGCAGATGGGAATCGAACCCAGAACCATTCGCTTACAAAGCGAAACCCGTAACCAGTCAGCCACGGCCGCTCCTTTAGGATTTTTTGCTTTCATTCCTTCAAACATAAAGCGTATTTTTAATACAATATTTTCTGTATTAGTTTTTTTCTTTGGAAATAACATTTCTTGGATGTTGGTCCCATTTTTTTTATATGGCGCGGATTGAGGTTTCGGTCGGCGCGGATTTTTTCCGACTTTCCCGTAACAACCCTGAACTACACATCTAGAGTTTTTTTTATTGGGTCCTATAAACATATGAAAGACAATAGCTTATAGGTCCTTTAAAAAAAAAAAACTCTGGACATATACAAAAAAAAAACAGCGTTAAAAACCAAATAAATATTCAAGAATGGAAAAATACAAAATACAAATATACAAAACAACACGAACAAAAAATATAAAAATACAGAGATTAAAAGATAAACAGCATAAGGTATAAAATATAAGATACTGGGGTAAAAACTAAAATAAAGAAACACAAAAATAAAAAAAAATAAAACTAAAAACCAACAAAAATACAAAAAAACAGCTTTTAAAACTACAAACATATGAAAATACAAGAATAGAACATTATAAAAATATAAAATTGTAAAATACTTAATAGAAATATTCAAAACTACAAAATACATAAGTACACAAATGAAAAAAATATAAAATTACTGCAATACAAATAAAACATAAAATAAAATAAAACAAAAAAAATGCTTTAAAAACTACAAACATATAAAAATACTGGAAAAGAAAAAAATATTGCAAAAATATAAAATACAAAATACACAACTACATAAATAAAAGAATTTACAAAGATTGAAAAATAAACAACAAAAAGGCGCAGTCCTGTTTTTTCGTGTTATTTTCCGTCTCTTTTGTGTCGCTGTTCGAGTGCATGGGGTGATTGGTCATTATAATTAAATAATGGCATCAGTAGTGCGGTGCCTGTGTGGACGCGCAGACCTGTTTTTTCGTGTTATTTTCCGTCTCTTTTATGTCGCTGTTCGAGTGCATGGGGTGATTGGTCATTATAATTAAATAATGGCATCAGTGGTGCGGTGCCTGTGTGGACGCGCAGTCCTGTTTTTCGTGTTATTTTCCGTCTCTTTTATGTCGCTGTTCGAGTGCATGGGGTGATTGGTCATTATAATTAAATAATGGCATCAGTGGTGCGGTGCCTGTGTGGACGCGCAGTCCTGTTTTTTCGTGTTATTTTCCGTCTCTTTTATGTCGCTGTTCGAGTGCATGGGGTGATTGGTCATTATAATTTAATAATGGCATCAGTGGTGCGGTGCCTGTGTGGACGCGCAGTCCTGTTTTTCGTGTTATTTTCCGTCTCTTTTGTGTCGCTGTTCGAGTGCATGGGGTGATTGGTCATTATAATTAAATAATGGCATCAGTAGTGCGGTGCCTGTGTGGACGCGCAGACCTGTTTTTTTTTTCGTGTTATTTTCCGTCTCTTTTGTGTCGCTGTTCGAGTACATGGGGTGATTGGTCATTATAATTAAATAATGGCATCAGTGGTGCGGTGCCTGTGTGGACGCGCAGTCCTGTTTTTTCGTGTTATTTTCCGTCTCTTTTATGTCGCTGTTCGAGTGCATGGGGTGATTGGTCATTATAATTAAATAATGGCATCAGTGGTGCGGTGCCTGTGTGGACGCGCAGTCCTGTTTTTCGTGTTATTTTCCGTCTCTTTTATGTCGCTGTTCGAGTGCATGGGGTGATTGGTCATTATAATTAAATAATGGCATCAGTGGTGCGGTGCCTGTGTGGACGCGCAGTCCTGTTTTTCGTGTTATTTTCCGTCTCTTTTATGTCGCTGTTCGAATGCATGGGGTGATTGGTCATTATAATTAAATAATGGCATCAGTGGTGCGGTGCCTGTGTGGACGCGCAGTCCTGTTTTTCGTGTTATTTTCCGTCTCTTTTATGTCGCTGTTCGAGTGCATGGGGTGATTGGTCATTATAATTAAATAATGGCATCAGTGGTGCGGTGCCTGTGTGGACGCGCAGTCCTGTTTTTCGTGTTATTTTCCGTCTCTTTTATGTCGCTGTTCGAATGCATGGGGTGATTGGTCATTATAATTAAATAATGGCATCAGTGGTGCGGTGCCTGTGTGGACGCGCAGTCCTGTTTTTCGTGTTATTTTCCGTCTCTTTTGTGTCGCTGTTCGAGTGCATGGGGTGATTGGTCATTATAATTAAATAATGGCATCAGTAGTGCGGTGCCTGTGTGGACGCGCAGACCTGTTTTTTTTTTCGTGTTATTTTCCGTCTCTTTTGTGTCGCTGTTCGAGTACATGGGGTGATTGGTCATTAAAATTAAATAATGGCATCAGTAGTGCGGTGCCTTTGTGGACGCGCAGTCCTGTTTTTTCGTGTTATTTTCCGTCTCTTTTGTGTCGCTGTTCGAGTACATGGGGTGATTGGTCATTATAATTAAATAATGGCATCAGTAGTGCGGTGCTTGTGTGGACGCGCAGTCCTGTTTTTTCGTGTTATTTTCCATCTCTTTTGTGTCGCTATTTGTGTACATGGGGTGATTGGATTTCTTCTGATTCGTGTTGTTTTCATCTCTTTTGTGTCGCTGTTTGTGTGCATGGGGTGATTGGTCTTCTTCTTCTTCTTTTTTCTTTATTTTTAGTTCGCGCGTTCGTTGGCCGATGAGTTTTTTTTGTTCTCTTTACATAGTTTTCGATAGAAACGATCCGTTTTTTTTTCGAGACAAGCAAGTCGTATTGCTGGATTAAGTCCTTTCTATATCATCAATGATCGAAAGGCACGCCGACGAATATGTTTTAAGGCTTATGATATAAAATCATTTTAATGAATAAAGCCCTTCCTACATCACCGTTGATCGGAAGGCACGCCGACGAAGAATTTCTGGAGGATCGCGGTCGAATTAATACTATATTTAAAATTCTAGATAGCTATCTTTCGGATTCGATTGTGAGTAGCGGGACTTTGCGGTTACTATGCAACGTGTTTTTTGGAGTATTTTTAAATTTTAAATTTTTAAGTCCTTCTTTTATCATCGTTGATAGGAAGGCACGCCGCCGGTTAAGTTCGTTTAAGTTATTGTTTTAATTTCATTACAATCGGTTACGTGATGTCCTGTTTTCTTTTCGTTTATATTCGTTGATCGTAATAATTTATTCCAACTGGCAGCTTTAGTATTAACTCATCTACTATTTTTGACATTTGCTCGCGTTATCTTAATTGTACCAACAGTAAAATATACTGATAAGTCCAGCCCATAGCACTACCGCTCGGTTGGCACGCGTTCGATTAAAACAAACTTTTAAATAATCAATTATTTATCTTTCCGCAGCCGGCTGCCTAAGATTTAAAATTTCAACCGATAAACAAAATGCTCATGGTCACATCACTGCCACTCGTGAATCCTGACCTCATACCCATCTACTAACCCCTCAAAACTCATGTGATACTTTGTCGGAGAAGCAGTCGATTGGGCGGTCTCTATCACTCAAGTATCGGACTAACATTCCCATCCACTTCCCCGTGACCCTACCACTGGTCGTGGCCGGCGCCGGTATTGATCAGCATGATAGGGGCCTTTGAGAAGTTGCGAAGCGAGGAAAGATAGCACCCACTTATCTTCCACGGCTCGTGGATGTAACTTCTGGAGGTCCTGGTCAATAACGGAGTAGCAACTGCGGGTGGGCACCTATGCTTATGCTTATGCTTATTGAAAAATAAACAACAAAAAGTATACAAATGCTTGATACTAAGGCTATATATACAAAAATGCCAAAATTGCAAAAATGGCAAAAATACAAAAATGGAAAAAATGCAAATAACCAAAAAACAATATAAAATTATGAATAAACAAGTATTCACTGATTTGAGTTAATTAAAACAATTGTAGCTAATATTAACCAAATTTTACGAAATCAAACTGATTTTAACAAATTTTAATCTAATTTAACTAAATTTAATTTATGATAACTGAATTTAATAGCATTTAATTTATGATAACTGAATTTCATAAAATTTAATTTATGATATGGAATTTTAACTAAATATTACTTAAATGATTTAAACTAAATTGAACAAATGTCGTCGAGCTCCCGTGGCCGTGAGGTTACTGAGAATCCTGACAGGTAAGGAATAGGTTATGACTAGCGGCGTACTGAATTTCCAATCCATAGGTCGTGAGTTTGGTTTTCGTACCGTGATGATGATTAAAAAATAAAGTTTACTTCTTTTGACTTATTTGACTCTGCCGATACAGGTTGTTTACCCAGGAAGACGACTCCTAAACCTGGACTCTAACCTGGACCTGGAACTAACCTCTAGGTTAGACTGGGGCTAACATTTACTTCCCCGTCAGATGAAAGGCGTGGTCAGACAAATCTCGTCTCGAAAAATGCCACCGGGACCAAACACAGGGCAACTGGGGTGAGAGGCAACCACGCTTACCACTACACTACCGACTCCGAAACTTTAACTTATTGTACCTATCTAATGTTAACTAATTTAAATTAAATTAACCGAACATTACCTAATTTAAATTGAATTTTACTTATTTTAACCAGTTTTTATTAATTTAAGTTAATTCAACTTATATTAGAAAATTTTTCACTTAAACCAAATTTCACTTAATTGAACTATTGTTAACAAATGTTATCTATACTTGTATCTAAATAATATTTATGTTCAATAATTTCAACTAAAATTTACTACGGTTTAAATGTTGTAACTTAACTTAACTAAAAAAAATAAAATCAAACCATCCACATTCACGACCCCCAGGTCTTTTGTGGTCTCTATTGCAAGTTTCTGCTCGAACCTAGGAGTCCGAAGGCTTGAATGGGGAGGGCACCCAAACCTCTTTCTACTCCAAGGATCCTTCCACCCAGGGTTCGAACTGACGACCTTTGGATTGCGAGTCCAACCGCCGCCAGCGATGCCATCGGAGTAGGTTTTAACTTAACTAAATTAACCTAAATTTAACATAGTTTCATCAAATTTTAACTAAATTTACATATAACCTAATTTGAACTGAATTTTAAATCTTAACTACAAATTTCACTCAACTGATTTTTTTTTACAATTTTTTTATGAAATTTAATAAAATTAAAGGAGAATGGGCAAATTTGTATGGGAGCTGGTCCAAGAATGTACACGAACGGGACCAACTTTTTTCGAAAGATCTCGCCGAGACATGAAAAAAAGTCTTCTGGACCAACTCTCTAAACCCCGGGGTTCAAAAGTTACAAGTTGTTGAAGTTTGAGCATTTTGGGTAAAAATGTACACAAAATTGTATTTTTGCTATTTCTAGAATCATTCATAAAATCTCTATTTTATTATGGATTTTGCTCATCTTGACAACATTCGACGCGTATCAGAAAAAAACTATGAGTTCTGATATGTCTTGGCATGATTGAAACATGATTTCTCTTGTTTTTATCCATTTGAACCGTTTGTGCAAGAGGCATCCCATAGAAACAAGTCGAAACTTCAAGGTTTTGAAACCGGATCCGACCCAGACTGCTTCAGTGAGTATGGAAGGCTTCAGTGCAATGTTGTAACAACTTATTGGGATGGTTTGAGTCATCCGAGAACTCCTTGGAGTTAAGACCGGTGAGTCTACCGCCGTAAAAAGCAAGATATCGGCGGTTTTTGACCACTGATCATACCCGCATGGCTTCAGTGAGTATGGTAGACTACTATGCTGATGTGTTGGAGTGTCCTGGGTTCTCCTAGGACTCCCTGGAGTTAAGATATGTGGGTCTACTACCGTAACAAGCAAAATGTCGACCGGTTTTGACAACGGAACATACCCACATAGCATCAGTGATTGTGGTAGACTACTTTGCTAATGTGTGGGTCATCCAAAGACTACCTGGAGTTATGATCTGTGGAGCTACAGCCGTAACAAGCAAGAGGTCGACGGTTTTGACAAAGGACTTTTTGACCCCGGAACATACCCGCATAACTTCAGTCAGTATAAAAGACTGCTTTGTTAATGTGTTGGGATGTCTGTGGTCATCCTAGGACTCCCTGGAGTTAAGATATTTGGGTCACTGTAACAAGAAAAAGGTCGACGATTGTTAACCGCGCATCATAACCGCAAAGATTCAGTGAGTATGGCAGACTGTATTGCTGTTTTGTTGGGATGTACTGGACAATTCCAGGGAGCCCTTGTAACAGCCGTAGACCTACAGATCATAACTCCAGGGCAGTGTTGAAAAGCCGACGACTATGAATAAATTAGCGATTAATCGCTGCCTATAACACCTAACGAATAAGACTGCTGAGAATAGTCTTGATTCTCAAATTGCCACGACTAGCTGTCATTCGTCAAGAGTGCAGTCGATGATTGTAACAACCCATGACTGCTGGTGGTAAAGGGGCAAGATTGTATTTTGATCGCAGCAAGTTGACGACTAAACCCGATCATAAACATTTTTAATCGCCCCTGCCACACTCAACGATCAAGTGACAGTCATGAAAAACGAGATCAAAGCATACTCAGAGGGCCTTTCTTCAGGCAATCATATTCGCTAGAAGAGATTATTTTTCATCCTTGCTCCAGGGTGGTGGTGGTAGTTGATTTATTTCAGGCAGCTTTAACATGTTTGTCATTCGCTGCCTCCTTGCTCCATGGAGTCCTAGGATGACCAAAGACATCCCAACACATTAACAAAGCAGTCTACCATATATGGTAGGCAGGGAGTCCTTGGATGACCCAGGACATCCTAACACATTAGCAAAGTAGTCTACCACACTCACTGAAGCTATGCGGGTATGTTCCGTTGTCAAAACCGGTCGACATTTTGCTTGTTACGGTAGTAGACCCACATATCTTAACTCCAGGGAGTCCTAGGAGAACCCAGGACACTCCAACACATCAGCATAGTAGTCTACCATACTCACTGAAGCCATGCGGGTATGATCAGTGGTCAAAAACCGCCGATATCTTGCTTTTTACGGCGGTAGACTCACCGGTCTTAACTCCAAGGAGTTCTCGGATGACTCAAACCATCCCAATAAGTTGTTACAACATTGCACTGAAGCCTTCCATACTCACTGAAGCAGTCTGGGTCGGATCCGGTTTCAAAACCTTGAAGTTTCGACTTGTTTCTATGGGATGCCTCTTGCACAAACGGTTCAAATGGATAAAAACAAGAGAAATCATGTTTCAATCATGCCAAGACATATCAGAACTCATAGTTTTTTTCTGATACGCGTCGAATGATGTCAAGATGAGCAAAATCCATAATAAAATAGAGATTTTATGAATGATTCTAGAAATAGCAAAAATACAATTTTGTGTACATTTTTACCCAAAATGCTCAAACTTCAACAACTTGTAACTTTTGAACCCCGGGGTTTAGAGAGTTGGTCCAGAAGACTTTTTTTCATGTCTCGGCGAGATCTTTCGAAAAAAGTTGGTCCCGTTCGTGTACATTCTTGGACCAAATTCGCCCATTCTCCTTTATTTTAACTAATTTAAACTAAATTTTTGTAACGTTACTAATATTTACTTGTGTTGACTTTTCAAATAATTCTATAACTTTTGCAAGCTAAAACAAATTGTAACATATTTTTTATAAACTTAACAAAATTCAACCAAATATTCCTTAGTTTTAATAAAATTTACCCAAATTTAGCTATTTAAGCTACTCAGGCTGATTTTTTGTACTTTTCACTAAAAATTACTATGTAAGCATCCTCCAAAATTGAACTGAACTTTAAATTCTTACTACAAATTTCACTTAATTGAATTGTTTTTTACAAACTTTTATGAAATTTAATAAAATTAAATTTATTTTAACTAATTTAAACTATTTTTTTGTAACTTTATTAATATTTAATTGTGTTGACTTTTCAAATAATTCTATAACTTTCGTAAGCTAAAATAAATTGTAACATATTTTTAATAAACTTTACAAAATTCAACCAAATATTCCTTAATTTTAGTATAATTTACCTAAATTTAGCTATTTTAAACTACTTAGCCTAATTTTTAGTAATTTTAGCTAAAAATTATTATGTAAACATTACTAAGTTTATCTAACTTGAACTTGAATTGTAACTTTCTCTGGTAGTCTAAATCAATATAATATATAATGTTTACATAATGTAAACATAATTTGAAATCCATTATTCAATTCTCTAATGCTTTTTTATTATATTTTTTTGCTTGTTTTGAGCAACTTTTATTCGACGAAAATGTACCATCTCTTGTTTTATGTTTTTCTTTGCAATTTTTGTATTTTTATTTGCAATTATCCTGTGTAGTTTATCTTTGACGACTGAAAAAATGGCACTTTGAAGATTTTTTAGATTTCTACACTCACTTTTTACTTATTTATTTTTTGCTTGAAATAAACTAAATTAAATTGAAAACCATGTACTGCATACTCATTCATATTGAAATTATAGAAAATGCTACTAAAATTACGGCCCCAGAATAAAATTCAAAGCATTAGCACGTAAAATTTCTAGACCTTTCTTTAAAATTCGTTGGAACAATGATTTTCGGTGAATTTTTAGATCGCAGTTCGCCTGGAGGCGGCCTGGTTTATTAGGATTCCTCCTCATCCTTCGTAACGCTGTGTACAGCAGGGCCTTCTCGGATCGGGTCGGACCTTGATACCAGCTGATTGGAATCGTGCTGATGTTTTCGCGTGGCCGCAGAAATCCTCCTTACCGACGCAACTTGTCGTAGCTCGACTCCTCCGAGTACTCCATCGCGGTCGTAGAGGAGAAGTCACCAGTATGACGTATACTGGTTCCCGTGGGCAGTTTGAACTCAAAGCGGACCGCTCCGAGATTATAATTCGCGTCCAGCGCCGTGTTCCGCACTCGGCCTAGCACGATCGTCTCGTAAAAATCCAGCAAAATATAATTTCCCGGTACAACTTGACGAACGATGTCCCGGAGCAGATCGTGCCCACCTCGAAGGTCCCTCCGGCTACGATTTTGTACCTGGGCACTATGACTGGGCCAAGGAGTGGCCGATTTGCTGACGGGCAACCTACGGATTTCGAAAAAAAAAACCGCCCTGGTTATTTGGGTTTGAATGATGTTTACGGAAGGTAGTTGTCGATACTCTCAAGTCGAGGTCCATTTCACAAAGGATTCCCATTTCAACTTTGTAATCCTCCATGTTCACGGACTCAATCCGGTCGTCGACGAACCCGAGAATCTTTTGCCGGCCGGCATTGGCACCGGTGATACGGGTTACATCACCTTACTCTTTCATCTGGAAGAAGCTCGTAATGCATCTGCTTGCTCAAATCTGGTCCGGACGTCACGCTCTTGCTCCTAGAGACCGTCGTGTGGTTCGTACTCACGCCTAAGCCCCAGTCGGACCTTACCATCGGCTTTCTTCGCTGGGGTGCAAAAGCTCTGATCCTGCTTCTTGCTCGGGGGTTACGGGAGCTCCGATGTGTTGACGGTTTGTCCCCGGATAGGCGAATAGATTGCCAGTGGACAAAGACGACCTGGACCTGGACGCCGATTGGGGAAAATTCCAGGCCTTGCAAGTGTAACCGAAATAATAACAAAAACAACAGCTGATTTGATAAATATTTATAAACATTTCAGGCAACAGTCAAGCACCTGTTTTGGGACTTTAAAAATCATGCAAATATCCGGAAACACAGACATATTATGTTGTAAATCATCAGAAAGTGTGTGTTGTTACGTAATAAAATGAAGGAAATATAAAAAGTTAAGGAAAGTGTAAAAAATAACTAAAAACAAACAAATTTTCAAAAACCATGTTTATTCCAACATTAGGGTTCAGTACGGTAACCGGTTTTGTGAACAGTGTCGCCACCTATGGTTTTAAAATAGTTTCGTCAAACCACCGCTAGAGGGCAATCGCACATCAAACATGCGAACCTAGCGGCAAAAATGAGAAACATGCCGTCGGGTGTTCCATTGCGCAATACAGGTAGAAAACATAGTTTAATCTAAATTTTGATCACGGAAAAGGATTCTACGTCCAATTTCCTTCAAAATTGAATCTAGGACTGGCCCTCTAAGATTTGTGGTTCCTGAGTTATCGTCGTTTGAAGATAGGGGTTTCGCTCAAAAATCGCCAAAAAGTCGATTTTTTGGGAGGGTACAAAAATGGAGGGGCTGTTCCGATTTGGATGAAATTCGGGATTTTTGCATGTTTTGATAGTCTCAACAGCTCAGCCAAATTTGAGCAGAATCGGTGATGGTAATTTTCAAATTTGCATTTTTTCTTGCACACTTCAGGTGGAATGACCCGTATTTTAAGTATTTTAAGTATTTAAAGTATTTAAAGTATTTAAAGTATTTAAAGTATTTAAAGTATTTAAAGTATTTAAAGTATTTAAAGTATTTAAAGTATTTAAAGTATTTAAAGTATTTAAAGTATTTAAAGTATTTAAAGTATTTAAAGTATTTAAAGTATTTAAAGTATTTAAAGTATTTAAAGTATTTAAAGTATTTAAAGTATTTAAAGTATTTAAAGTATTTAAAGTATTTAAAGTATTTAAAGTATTTAAAGTATTTAAAGTATTTAAAGTATTTAAAGTATTTAAAGTAGTTAAAGTAGTTAAAGTATTTAAAGTATTTAAAGTATTTAAAGTATTTAAAGTATTTAAAGTATTTAAAGTATTTAAAGTATTTAAAGTATTTAAAGTATTTAAAGTATTTAAAGTATTTAAAGTATTTAAAGTATTTAAAGTATTTAAAGTATTTAAAGTATTTAAAGTATTTAAAGTTTTTAAAGTATTTAAAGTATTTATTTGAAGTATTTAAAGTATTTTAAGTATTTTAAGTATTTTAAGTATTTTAAGTATTTTAAGTATTTTAAGTATTTTAAGTATTTTAAGTATTTTATTTATTTGATGTACTTTGCGTATTTCGAATATTTTGAGTTTTTGAAGTACCTATTTAATTTATTTTGCGTATTTTAAATAGTTTGAGTTTTTGAAGTATTTTATGTTTTTTTTTAATTTGTTGAGTATTTGAAGAATTTGGGTGTTTATTTTATTTTTGGAATTTTCAATTCAACTATCTATTTTCGTCAAATTAAAGTGTTTGATCATCTGCATCAACAAAAAAAAAATCACTTAATTGTAATAAATCACTAACAAGTAATTGGGGTTATTAATAAGACAAAAAAACAATGGCTTAATTTTACGATTTATCGACTATTCTATTATGAGTACATCAGAAAATCGAGTCTGGACTGCACATGAAATCCCTTCGGTTATTTTGTATTTAATTAAAAATTTTGTTGTATTTTTGAATATAAACGATCGGTACCCAATTAACGTTTCCGAAATGCTCATGTTAAGTTTTTGAATGTTGGTTTTACTAAATTTATGATTGTATTTTTCATTTATTTAAAGCATTTTTGAACATCACATGACTGGGTCCTTTGTAAATTTAGAATTCTTCCGCAGTGACCGGTAACCGGTTCCAAGGTGGCCAGATGAAGCCAGAGTACATTGGCATTATTGGTATCATTGCACATTCCGAAATGTCCCCATTGACCACCGGTAACTGGTGACCGGTTCCAAAGTGGCCAGGTGGGGCCAGAGTACATTGGCATCACATACAATGGCCACAGTTTTAAATTTCATGAATTTTATATGTCACATGACTGGGTTCCTTGCACATTCCGAAATGTCCCCAGTGACCACCGGTAACTGGTGACCGGTTCCAAAGTGGCCAGGTGGGGCCAGAGTACATTGGCATCACTTAAAATGGCCAAAGTTTTGAATTTCATGAATTTTGATATGTCACATGACTGGGTTCCTTGCACATTCCGAAATGTCCCCAGTGACCACCGGTAACCGGTGACCGGTTCCATAGTGGCCAGGTGGGGACAGAGTACATTGGCATCACATAAAATGTCCTCCGTTTTTTAACAAAACAGGGCCTTGTCAATTCCGGTATGTCCCCCGATATGGTAAATGTACAGAAAAAGCAATCCGGAAATTGTGAAAATCGTACCATGAAATCGTGAATATTACGAATATTACTTTACGAATTTTTGAACTATGCATATTGGGCACGAATAAACCAGGAGCCGTGAATAAATATGCATGATTAGACATGTCCGAATACACTCGTAAACGTGAATTAAATTCATGATTTCATAAAAAAAATCACGAATTCATGAAATTTATGCATGATTTCATGAAGTTTATACATGATTTCACGAATTTTATTTACGCCTTCGAAAATAAATCATAAAAAATATTCCAGAACTCATGAATTTTGTGCACGAATTCATGCATAAAAATTCATGATTTCATGAATTTTATGCATGAAATCATGAATTTTTATTCACGAGGTATATTTTACACGACTTCATGCATCCATTCCATGCAATCATGAACATTATTCACGTTTACGAGTGAAATCGGTCATGGAAAGTCATGCATATTTATTCACGACTCCTGGATAATTCGTGCCCCCAGCATTTATTTTTTTTCTAGGTATTTTATTATTTTAAGCATTTAAAATATTTAAGCTTATGAAAGATGTCTTTTTAAAAGTATGTTAAGTATTTTAATAATTTTAATATTGTAAGTATTTAAAGTTATTTTTAAATATTTAACATATTTAAAGTATTTAAAGTATTTTAAGGATTTTAAGGTATTTTAAGTATTTTAAATATCTTACGCATTTAAAGTATTTTAAGTTTTTATAGTATTTAAGTATTTTAAGTATTTTAAGTATTTTTAGTATTTTTAGTATTTTTAGTATTTTTAGTAATTTTAGTATTTTTGGTATTTTTAGTATTTTTAGTATTTTTAGTATTTTTAGTATTTAATTTATTTTAAGTATTTTAAGTATTTTAACTATTTCAAGTAAAGAGTTGACCCAGTCTCCAGCTTAAAAACTCCATAATACAGTAAACAAAAAAAATGTTTGAAGTATTTTGAGCATTTTATTTATTTTATGTGTTTTGCCTATTTCAAATATTTTGAGTTTTTGAAGTATTTAATTTAATTTACGTATTTTAAATAGTTTAAGATTTTGAAGTGTTTGATGTTTTTTAATTTGTTTAGAATTTTAAGAACTTGGGAGTTTTTTTTATTTTTTAAATTTTCAATTCAACTATCTATATTCGTCAACTTAAAGTGTTTGATCAACTGCATCAAAAAAATAAATCACTTAATTGTAATAAATCACTAATAAGTCATTGGGGTTATTAATAAGACAAAAAAATAATGGCTTAATTATACGAATTATCGACTATTCTATTATGAGTACATCAGACAATCGAGTCTGGACTGCACATGAAATCCCTTAGGTTATTTTGTATTGAATTAAAAATTTTGTTGTATTTTTGTATAGTAAACGTTTCCAAAATGCTCATGTTAAGTTTTTAAATGTTGGTTTTACTAAATTTATGATTGTATTTTTCATTTATTTAAAGCATTTTTGAACATCACATGACTCCCTTTGTAAATTTAGAATTCTTCCGCAGTGACCGGTAACCGGTTCCAAGGTGGCCAGATGAAGCCAGAGTACATTGGCATCACATACAATGGCCACCGTTTTAAATTTCATGAATTTTGATATGTCACATGACAGGGTTCCTTGCACATTCCGAAGTGTCCCCAGTGACCTCCGGTAACCGATGACCGGTTCCAAAGTTCCCAGGTTGGGCCAGAATACGTTGGCATCACATAAAATGGCCACAGTTTTAAATTTCATGAATTTTGATATGTCACATGACTGGGTTCCTTGCACATTCCGAAATGTCCCCAGGGACCACCGGTAACCGGTGACCGGTTCCAAAGTGGCCAGGTTGTGCCGGAATACGTTGGCATCACATAAAATGGCCACAGTTTTAAATTTCATGAATTTTGATATGTCACAAGACAGGGTTCCTTGCACATTCCGAAGTGTCCCCAGTGACCACCGGTAACCGGTGACCTGTCCAAAGTGTCCAGGTGGGGCCAGATTACATTGGCATCACATAAAATGGCCACAGTTTTAAATTTAATGAATTTTGATATGTCACATGACAGGGTTCCTTGCACATTCCGAAGTGTCCCCAGTGACCACCGGTAACCGGTGACCTGTTCTGAAGTGGCCAGGTTGGGCCAGAGTACGTTGGCATCACTTAAAATGACCAAAGATTTGAATTTCATGAATTTTGATATGTCACATGACTGGGTTCCTTCACGAAAAAAAAAAGTGTTCCGGAAATCATGCAAATCGTACCATGAAATCGTGAATATCGCGATTTTTGCTTTACGAATTTTTGAACTATGCATATTGGGCACGAATTATCCAGGAATCGTGGATAAATATGCATGACTTTCCATGACCGATTTCACCCGTAAACGTGAATAATGTTCATGATTCCATGAAATGGATGCATGAAGTCGTGAAAAATATTCACGATTTTATGAATAAAAATTCATGATTACGGTCAAAAAAATATACCTCGTGAATAAAAAATCATGATTTCATGCATAAAATTCATGAAATCATGAATTTTTATGCATGAATTCGTGCACAAAACTCATGAGTTCTGGAATATTTTTTATGATTTATTTTTGATGGCGTAAATAAATTTCGTGAAATCATGTATAAACTTCATGAAATCATGCATAAATTTCATGAATTCGTGATTTTGTTTTTTTATGAAATCATGAATTTAATTCACGTTTACGAGTGTATTCGGGCATGTCTAATCATGCATATTTACTCACGGCTCCTGGTTTATTCGTGCCCAATATGCATAGTTCAAAAATTCGTAAAGTAATATTCGTAATATTCACGATTTCATGGTACGATTTTCACAATTTCCGGATTGCTTTTTCTGTATCTTTACCATATCGTGCCATTGGGGGACATATCGGAATTGACAAGGAACCCTGTTTTGTGAAAAAACGGAGGACATTTTATGGAATGCCAATGACATATCAAAATTCATTAAATTTAAAACTGTGGCCATTGTATGTGATGCCAACGTACTCTGGCCCAACCTGGCCACTTTGGAACCGGTCACCAGTTACCGGTGGTCACTGGGGACATTTCGGAATGTGCAAGGAACCCTGTCTTGTGACATATCAAAATTCATTAAATTTAAAACTATGGCCATTGTATGTGATGCCAATGTACTCTGGCTTCATCTGGCCACCTTAGAACCGGTCACCGGTTACCGATGGTCCCTGGGGACATTTCGGAATGTGCAAGGAACCCTGTCTTGTGACATATCAAAATTCATGAATTTTAAAACTACGGCCATTGTATGTGATGCCAATGTACTCTGGCTTCATCTGGCCACCTTAGAACCGGTCACCGATGGTCCCTGGGGACGTTTCGGAATGTGCAAGGAACCCTGTCTTGTGACATATCAAAATCATGAAATTTAAAACTATGGCCATTGTATGTGATTCCAATGTACTCTGACCCAACCTGGCCACTTTGAAACCGGTCACCGGTGGTCACTGGGGACATTTCGGAATGTGCAAGGAACCCTGTCTTGTGACATATCAAAATTCATGAAATTTAAAACTATGGCCATTGTATGTGATGCCAATGTACTCTGGCTTCATCTGGCCACCTTGGAACCGGTTACCGGTCACTGCGGAAGAATTCTAAATTTACGAAGGACCCAGTCATGTGATGTTCAAAAATGCTTTAAATAAATGAAAAATAAAATCATAAATTTAGTAAAACCAACATTCAAAATTGTGGTTTGGTTGAGCGTTTTAGCAGAACGCATTACCATGAATACAAAGAGACGAGTTGTTCCTTTTAATTCCGCTATATATTTTTAATATCTTGACAGATACGACAGATGCAGCATCTGGTTGGGCCCAAACGAGGTTGGGCGAGAATATAGACACCGATGTCAGAATTGCCAAGGAGGAAATACGGAAAGGATTTGTCCCCCATTTCAAGTCAGCAGTAGCCGAACACATCATCAAGGAGAAACATAACATCACAACTAGCGACGCGATCATCTTAAGACACATCACGAACCCATCGAAGCTTGCTGTCGCCGAAAGTTTGGAAATCTTCAAGGCAGGCAATCTGTAAGCCCATACATCCAATTGAAATGTTGGCAAAGACAAACTTATGGGAAATTGGACGAGCTTTCCGGTAAAAATATTTACGAGACTGAAAAACCAAGTCTGTCATATAGAAATTGCCAAAAACCACAAAAAAAACCGTTTTTTCAACATTTTTATTTTTAAAACCGCTGTATTTCCCAAGAATTGGACATAGGACAATGGTCAATATGGAGACTTTTATGTAAAATTGTCTGGAGAATCGATTGCCACTACCGGTTTTTTTAAAATTTTGACGTTTAGACCACTTATCAAAAAAACTGTTTTAGTAAATGATTTTTGTATTTTTTTAGGAGTGACATACTATCCTGCATTTTTCGTCAGTCTTTTGGTAACATTTTAGACTATTCCCTCAAAAATTTTGAACGAAAAAAAAAAGTGACATCACCTTTAAATTTAAGTTTTAGACTTAAAAATCAAAAAATCTCATAGATGTGGCATGTATTTTTGTTCCAGTGTATTTTTTTCAGAAAGCCCGTCCAATTTCCTACAAGTTTGTCTTTGACCACTTTTTGATACGACGCAACGGCTTCGAGATACAGTAATTTTTAAATTACAAAATACCAAGGGGAAAACCACTCTGATCAAAGAGCCCTGGGCACCTTCGGGCACGTCTCGGGCAACATCGGGCACGTCTCGGGCACCTTCAGGCACAAGCTCGGGCACCTTTCACTCTGAATTTGACAATTGGAAAAGTAAATTCAAAATAACAAAGAAATCAAGATTCTGTCACAAACATTTTAAATTTTCACAAACATTTGTTTCATGTTGCAAGTGCATTTTGTCGAATAAAATTAATTTGGAAGCTAAAGAAATGTATTTTGTTGACTTCTGAGATCGGGTGTAATGAAAACATTGATTCTTCAACAGAAAAATTCTTTACAAAAAATCTTGGATAAATTGTTAATTAGAACATTTTGTTCATAAACCAAGTTGACATCAACGGAATGTTATTTTTCTAACCATTACGATTCTGATGATTGATTCGATTGAAGCTTAATTTCATAATTTTCAATTTCGTTTATGAGAGAGTTTGCCAATATTTTGTAATGTATTTCAATTGTTTAAAATTAAAAGCAGTTACATCGACATCGTCGGTTACATGCTTCTGGTGTACCCTTTGGGAACAGAAAAGATAGCAAGAACGATGTTTAAGGTTTAGGCATTGGTTTTGTTGCTGTGAATCGATTCATTGACCAGTATTTGTTCACGTATCGACTTAAAATTTTAAATTAGGAGATCGTCGATTTATGTACTATCAAACACTTCAATCAATTGATAATGAAAGAGATTGCACCATGTTTCCTTTTCGGTTTAGTAAAAAATAAAAGATTACATCATTGGGACATTGCAAAATGATGCCCTTTCTTCAAGTAAAACTTCAATATTCTTTTATGTTTATTGAAAACAAGTTATTTTTATTAATCGTGAAAATGCAATGAGATAATAAACAGGGCGTGCTTTTTGGCCACACGGAACAGCTCTTAAATAAGCTTTGGGTCATCGCCGAGATATTTGTAAACAGGATGAACTGCGCGGGATCGGACCCGTGAACTTCTTTCACTTCGATCAGAGGTTGGGATTCCTCGGACTGGATTACAAAAATAAATCCACAGGTATTGTTTTCAATCGTTCTTCTCCTGAAAAGGCAAGGGATCTGGTCAGTTGTCAATCTATAGTTCATAAAATGCTTCTTACCAACAAAAAATTTACAGAACTCTGAAATACTCGATTCATTCCAGTAGAATAAAAAAGAAAAATTACTCTCCTCTTAGCAAAACCGAAGACTCAACACTGACAGGATTGAAATAACTTTATAAACAAATATTGCAAGACGGTTGCTATGTACCGTCTTGTTTTCTTCTTGTATCAGAGGGAATTTCGGAATCAATCACTGCTGACGCGAGTTCTTGAGTAATACTAACTTTTATTCTACAATTATTGTCCTTATATACTAGTGTGTAGAGTAGCTTCTGTCTACCTCAAACTCTCCACGGAAATTTCCATTCCCAGGTAGTTCCAGGCAGGCCCTATCGGAATCCTCCTTCACTCTCTTTCTTATCAGGATTCTACCATGATTCGTCTAGACTTGGCTTACTCATAGGTTTTATGCTTTTCCTGTCCTTCTTATTATTGCATCTAGACTATCCCTACTTAAATAATGACGCATTATTCGGGCAGGCAGAAACTGTATGAATCATAATTTACACCAGACCCCGTAAATCTACTGCCGTTGATTTACCAACTATCAGTTTTTGCCTTTTAATGTATTGTTTAATAATTATCTAAATTTGGATTGGGATACAAATTATATGGTGGTTGTTGTAGTTTTGTCTCTTCACATTCAATTATTTCTTGCTTTTCTTCCTCTGTTGCTTCCTTATTTGTTTTTCGGTTTGAATTTATACTAGCTCTTATATCTTTTGTATTCCTATGAGTTAAAAGATCTGTAAGCGAGTCCCATATACATGCTAGAAGTTGCCATCCTAATCCGTATATTTCATACAAAATTTTTCCATGTACAATAGTGTCAATTGTAAATTTAATAGCTCTAAATATAAAATAAATGCCTATACTTGTTGATGTCATTTTTCCTATCCAGTTACTCCATGATACAAACTTATTCCAGTATTTATTTAACACATTTTCAAGTATTTCTTGTGGAATTAATGCATCGAATTTAAATCCTTGGTAACTTGGATGTTGTCCTGTCAGTATTTTTCCTAATATATTTGCAACCGCCTTTTGATTTCCTTGTTCATAGATCATATTACGCATTTTCTCTATGCTCGCTTCATCGTATATTCCAGCTTCCATTAAGTTGGGAAGGGACGTATATGTCCAATCAGTAACGATATCAGTGGTCAACTTGTTTGGCTCTGTGGTTTCTCTTAAACGACCATCGGTAGTATACCAACGTCCTCCAAATATAAATTTAGCCGGTAATAAAGGGGTACATTCTATTTCTGTTCCTCGTATTTGAAGTATTCTTGTTACTGGAGTTAGGAACATAGAATTATTGTTATACGAAATTGGAATTTCTTGAAAACATCTTTCTGTTATTCTAACAGTTACGTAAACTGGTTTACATTCTAATATATGTAAAACTTCTCCAGCAACTACTGCTGTATATCCATCTCTTTTGACTATGCTATTGACGAACTCTGTAGGGTTCAATCTTGCCAAGGTCAATTTTGTTTCCATCATGGCTTTGTCAATTTTACACATTTCTGTCATAATGGTATTGTATACATCATTTAACTTTTGTCCAATATAACTTTCAACTAAAGTAATTTTTGAGTTGAAGTATGTAAACATATCATAGTTTTTATCTGAAGCTTGCTTCATAAAGGGAGATTTAAATCCGTTTTCTTCTAAAATGAGAATACGAGGATGATCTGTGCTGTAACCTTCATGATTGCAAACTTTCTTCTTTTCTCTTGTTTTGATTGAAAATAAATGGGTGTTTGATACTGTACTATATATCGCATGCTGTGCGAGGTTTTTGTTTTTAACAGTGTCTCCATCTACTGTTTTGTTTACTATACCTTCGTAGATAACTTCAAAATCGGTTTCCTCACATCTTTGATTCATGCTGGTTTCCCAAGTAATGTAACCATCTTCTGAATCCAAATATCTTCCGTGCGCGAAAGGGCTTTCAATGCCATTTCTAAGTTTTATCATATCGTTTTCAAAATCGATTGTGGCTGAGTAATCATATAGTCCGATTTCAAATTCGTAATACACTAAGGCATCTGTCCATGTATACAATGGAGTTTTGTAAATTCCTCCTTGACACGTGCTACCAACTACATTTCCTACTACAAGTATTTTTCCCCTTGATGTGGAATTTCTTTGTAGTTCGCGAATTGTTTGATCAGGAGCAATGTCAATAGTTCCTAATAAGTGCGCCATTTTGCATTCGTCTGTTTTGAAATCTTTTACTATGTATGCATAGTCATGCTCATAGTCTGAAGTATGAGAATGCATCCCACAATGTTTGATTGACCGTTTGAGAATAACTTTACATTGATAAACTTGTGTGGTTCCCTTATGGTTTTTTTGTAAAACTTGTATTTTAACTTCGGTTGTTGTTATGTTCTTGCTAGGTGGTACACAAGAAGCGACATCAAGTAATGAATATGTTGTGAGATTGATTTCAGGGTTCGCACAATCATAAGCTATTATTCCTGGTGATATACCTGATCCAAAGGCTAGAGAGAATAGCATCATGAACGCTAATGCTGCTAGACCACAAATATTTTTAAGTTTGGATCTTGGTCGAAGAACTCGTTTATTAGTTTGAGTGGAACTGGTTATGTTTTCATGTTTGGAATCATCTGATTTTGCATCATTTTCCTTTTTTGGATTTTGAGGGCTTACTTCTTCTGATTTTGAATGAATATCTATCTTTGCATTTGGAATTTTGGGGCTAATCTCTTCTGTTTGTGGATGAACATCCAAGATTGCCAACTTCGCAACGGGTCTAATAAAGTACTTTCCCGTTCCTGTTTTTATCCTTACAGAGCGAATAACTCCGTCTTTTCCGGGTCTGACATCTGTAATTAAGCATTTGACCCACTTACCCTTATTTTCTTCATCAGGTGTTATTGCTATGTCACCAATTTTAATGGGTTTGGTTTGTTGAGTCCATTTAGGTCTCTTAGTAAACTCAGGAAGATATTCCTTTATCCATCGATTCCAGTAGGTATTTGCTAATTGGCTCGATCTTTTCCAATGTTCTCGTAGAGCTTCAGCTTTTGAGACATAATTTAAAATTGGTTCCATATCACCGGAACAATTTATCAAAAAATGAAATGGTGTTAAGACTTCGTCGTCTTCTGAGTCTAAAGGAATATGAGTCAATGGTCTGTTATTTATGATATATTCGATTTCTGTTAACAAGCCGCGCAAAACATCTTCTGGCATTGTTTCTTGTACAGATGATAAAATACTTTTGACTTCTTTTACCATTCTTTCCCACACTCCTCCAAAGTGAGGTGCTGAGGGAGGGTTGAAAAACCACTCAATACCGTCACTTGCTAATCTTTGGCGGATTCTTTTCAATTCATTATTTGCCCCGATAAAGTTTGTACCATTGTCACTATACAGTTGCATTATTCTTCCTCTTCTTGCCTGAATATTTTTCAGACAGATGAAGAACGCATCCGTACTTAGGTTAGCTGACAAATCAAGATAAACTGCTCTTGTAACCAAGCAAGTGAATACCACCCCCCACCGTTTTTCAACACGTCTTCCGATTGAAACGTTCACAGGTCCGAAGTAATCTACTCCGGTATAGGTGAATGGTTTAACAAATGGAATCGTTCTAAAAGACGGAAGCGCTGCCATTATGGGTGGTTGAGGTTGCGCTGATCTATTTTTGCATAACTGACATTCATTTTTTACCTTTTTCATAGTAGCTCTGATGTCGATAATCCAGAACTTTTGCCTAACTGATGCTATTGAGGCATCCAGTTTTAAATGGTAAAATTTTTCATGATAGTATCTTAAAATGAGTTTACTAACATGATGATCTTTAGGTAATATAATTGGGAACTTTGCTGAGTAGTTCAACACTTCGGCATTCTCCAATCTTCCCTTTGATCTCATTACTCCGTTTTCGTCCAGAAACGGAGTTAGTCCCTTTAGAGAACTGTTTTTCTCAATTGGAACACCAAATGTTAAATTTTTCATTTCGCTTGGGAACTTATCCCATTGAGCTTTCTTTATCAAAATAATTTCCGCATTGTCGAAATCTTTCTTTATTAAAGTGTTTTCGAACTGAATATGTTTTGCCTTAGATTCAAGCCTTTTAGTTATAATTCCGATTGAACGTTTTAAACGACTCCAATCAGAACACCATTCTACGTTAATAAAGCTGTAGTCTGGTAACTTAGCTCCTTTTATAAGGTGGACCGGTTTTATTTCCTCTTTCGTTTGTAAATGTTTTTGTTTTGCTGGCCAGTATTCCTCTGTGTATTTCAGAAAAATTGGTCCATGCATCCAAATAGAATCAGTTTTTACAACCTTTGTAGCTTCATCTGCCGGGTTGTTTTTAGTATCAACCCATCTCCATTGAGATATTGTTGTGGATTCGAGTATCTCACTAACACGTAATCCTACAAATATATTGTAGGTTCTGACATCGGACTGTATCCAAGCTAGAACTGTTTTTGAATCAGACCAAAATAAGATTTTGTCTATTTTAATTCTTAGTTCTTTTAGAACGCTTTCTGCAATTCGACTCCCTAGAACTGCAGCTAATAGTTCTAGACGTGGAATTGACAGTAACTTATTTGGGGCAACACGTGCTTTTGCAGCAACTAAATTTACCTCAACATTATATGAATGTGAATCGTTTTCGCTTTTACTAACAGTCCGTAAATATACAACTGCAGCATACGCTTTATTAGATGCATCCACAAAAACGTGGAGCTCTCTTTCTCAATGTTAGTCAATGTTGAATAACATCTAGGAAAATTTATGTTTTTTGCTTCCAGAAGTCTTGTTATCCAATGATTCCAAGACTCATTCAATTCGTCTGGGATTGGTTCATCCCATTCTAATCCCCACTTCCACAATTCTTGCATAAACATTTTTCCTTGAATTGTAATATTTGAGATTAATCCCAATGGATCATAAACTCTCATTATTGTTGATAAGACATTTCTCTTAGTTGGATTTTCTGAACATTCAAGTTCCTTTACTTTAAAATTAATGTCATCGGTTTCGGTATTCCAAAAAATACCCAAAACTTTTTCGTAAAGTTGCTCATCGTCACCGAGTTTTATAGCGCTCGTTTCCATTCTTTTTGATTCTGGAATACTTTCGAGTAATGTCTTTGAATTAGAAACAAAATTCCTTATATTATAATGAGCTTTGTCGTGAATATTAATTACATTATTGACTACCTCTTTCGCTTCGTTCATTGAACTAAAGCTATCTAGGTAGTCATCTACATAATGATTATTCAGAATTGCATTAACTTCTTTGGGATATTTGTCCTGATATTTTAATGCATTTTGATTTTAAACGTATTGGGCGCAAGCTGGTGAGCAAGTTGCTCCAAATGTCATTACTTGCATAACATATGTATCAATTTCTGATTTATCTGATTCTCTGAATAAAAATCTCTGAGCATCTTGATCATCTTTTCTAATTTTTACTTGGTGGAACATTTCCTGTATGTCCCCAGAGATGGCGAAACGTCCTTCTCTAAATCTCATCAAAACTCCAAGTAAATTTGCGTTCGTATCTGGTCCAGACAATAAATTTGAATTCAAAGATTCCCCTCTTGTCTTTGCTGCTGCATCAAATACCAACCTAGGCTTAGGCGGTTGTTTGTTTGGATTTATAACGGAAAAGTGTGGTATATAATAAGTCTTTGATGATTTAGTCATCGCCTCGATTTGCGATAACTTTCTAATGTATCCCTTCTCTTCGTATTCCTTTATTTTATTATTATACCACATTCTTAGAGTCGGATCT
Source organism: Culex quinquefasciatus (assembly GCF_015732765.1). Lineage (NCBI taxonomy): Eukaryota > Metazoa > Arthropoda > Insecta > Diptera > Culicidae > Culex > Culex quinquefasciatus. The sequence continues at coordinate 109,599,820 of NC_051862.1, forward strand.
CTTCGCATTTTTAGCTCTTGACCTTTCAATCTTGTCAAGGCTGCTGGATAACTATCTGAAAATTGAACGTCGTCTTGTTTCCAGAGTAGCCCAATTTCATATTGACCATTATTATAATTTAAGGTGGAGCTCATTATATTTTCTGCTCTCTCAGTTTGTTTTGAGAGCAGAGGTTTAATCGAAGGATTGATTCCAAGTCCTTCTAACGAGAAATATTCGTTCATTAACTTATTCATCGAAACATTTTCATCCTCATGGATCTCCTCATGAACTGCAACCGTAAATATTTTATTAAGTCCTCTATTAGTCTCAGACACTTTTCCATGCAAGACCCAACCAAGTCTGGTTCGATTTGCAATAGGTTGATTAAAAGTCCCTGCTCTCGATTCCAATCCTTGAATTACAAAGGAATGTGGCAATCCTAGTAGTAGCTTTGGAGCTTGGTTATGATAACTTTTTAAATCCGTATCGCTAAGATAGGGAAACTTTTTTATTATTTCACTTTTATTAAGCGACTGGGTTGGAAGCGACATTTTACTAATAGTACGCATCTTACGTAACTCGTATGTATTTCCATTATGACCCTCGATGCTAATTGAAATTTGCTGACTTTTATCATCCCTTTGGATGTTTCCGTCAGTCCATGAAAGAGCAAGTGGCATCTTTGTACCAGTTATTCCAAGTTGCTTTCGTACATCATCTACTAGTAAACTAGTGGATGAACCAAGGTCAAGAAGTGCTAATACTTCAACCTTCTTATTCCCATTTTTTAGAGTCACTGGCAATATTTGGTACAAGATGTCTTCATCATGTTTATTATGATGATTCACTTGTTTCAATGCCTTTTTTGTTTCATGAAGTAAAGGGTGGTGCTTCATTTTACACCCATTTACATTACATTTACGAGGATTTTGGCAATTTTTTATCATATGGTTTGAAAAATTACAACATCCGAAACAAATTCGATGTTTCTTTAATATTGCCTTCCTCTTTGAGACGTCCATTTTTGAAAAAACTGGACAGTCTGCGTTTTTGTGTTCGGAAGAAGAACACGTAAAACATTTATATTTTGTCGTAAAAGATGAATGAGAATTCAATCTTTCTTTTTTTAAATTTTTCTCTTCATTAAAAGTACTTGACTTCATCATGGTAGCTAATTTTTTATGGTCCTTGAGCCAATCTGATAATTCTTCCAAATCTGGAAGTTTATTTGGCTCAAGTAAATTGACCTGTTTCTCTTTCTCCAGCAATGACTTCATCCATTGCTGGCGAATATTAAATGGTAGCTTTCCTACCAAATCTTGAATCAATCTCTGATCTTTTAAATAATCAGGTTGATTCAGTAGCTTAACATTAGCTACTAAATTTTCGATTGAGTTTATAAAATCAATCAATGTTTGTGGTTTTTCCATTGAAGGGTTTCTTAAATTTATAATTTCTTTTAAGAATCCTTCATAGAGAATTCTTACGTTTCCAAATTCTTCTTTCAGGGATTTCATAATTTTAGGTACATTTTTATGATCCATCAATAAAGATGAAACGTGAAACAAGGCTCTTCCTTGTAAATGTTTATTCAGGCGGTTCAGATTTTCCATGTCGCTGAACTCGCCTTCTTTTGTTGTGGCTTCAAAAATACTTTGAAACCTGGGCCAGACCTTGAAGGACCCATCGAAATCAGGCAAGTCCATAAGGGCTTGTCTGGTAACAATCTTGTTTACTTGGAGAATAGCTTCTCCATTGGGATTCTCAACTACCATAGTAGTTGAGTTTCCACGTTGATCGATAATGGTTGATTTAAAGGTATCAACCACCTCTTTCAAGGCAGCTAGTTGAGAATTAGCCGCCTTATTTGTTATATATTTAAAGGCTTCTTTTTGAGCTTCCATCATATCATGAATTGGATTCTCAGAAGCTTTCAATTTTTTCGAAATTATATCACACCTAGGGCATATCCAACCCTGGGTGTTAGGTTCAACATTACCACAGGTACTATGGAACCAATGCAGACAATCACTGCAATGGACCATTTGACCCTTTTCGTCCTTATTTTGACACAGTTGGCAATGGCCAACTGTATTACCGCTAAAATTGAACAACTTAGAAGCCATGTTGCTTCTTGCTCTACAAATGTCTCACAATTTATAAATGTTGCCCTAACACTGATTACTTGATTACTTTTTTGTTACTAGATTAGTTACTTACTACTTTTTCTGAGGACTTGATCTTGGTGCTCGTTGTCGTCACCTGATGTTTGTTGCTGGACTATTACTGCTCTGCTGCTCACCGTTGCTTCGACACTAGACTATTGCTGCACTACTGCTCACCGTTGCTTGGACACTAGACGTTACTTCGACGCTAGACTATTGCGGCACTACTGCTCACCGATGCTTCAACGCTGGAATATTGCTGCTCTGCTGCTCACCGTTGCTTCGACACTAGACGTTACTTCGACGCTAGACTATTGCTGCACTACTGCTCACCGTTGCTTGGACACTAGACGTTACTTCGACGCTAGACTATTGCGGCACTACTGCTCAAAGATGCTTCAACGCTGGAATATTGCTGCTCTGCTGCTCACCGTTGCTTCGACACTAGACGTTACTTCGACGCTAGACTATTGCGGCACTACTGCTCACCGATGCTTCAACGCTGGACTATTGCTGCACTACTGCTCACCGTTGCTTCGACACTAGACGTTACTTCGACGCTAGGCTATTGCGGCACTACTGCTCACCGATGCTTCAACGCTGGAATATTGCTGCTCACCGTTGCTTCGACACTAGACGTTACTTCGACGCTAGACTAACACTGCACTAGACGTTACTTCGACGCTAGACTATTGAAATTACGACGTATTTCGTGACTTGTGAGTAACACTATCCTCTCTGGAGCTACCAAAAAATGTATCAGAGGGAATTTCGGAATCAATCACTGCTGACGCGAGTTCTTGAGTAATACTAACTTTTATTCTACAATTATTGTCCTTATATACTAGTGTGTAGAGTAGCTTCTGTCTACCTCAAACTCTCCACGGAAATTTCCATTCCCAGGTAGTTCCAGGCAGGCCCTATCGGAATCCTCCTTCACTCTCTTTCTTATCAGGATTCTACCATGATTCGTCTAGACTTGGCTTACTCATAGGTTTTATGCTTTTCCTGTCCTTCTTATTATTGCATCTTGACTATCCCTACTTAAATAATGACGCATTATTCGGGCAGGCAGAAACTGTATGAATCATAATTTACACTTCTCTTCCTCAAGGCTCAATCGGGCACCCTCGGGCACGTTTGGGCAACTTCAGGGCACAGCCTACTCGAGGGCAATGAGCGGAGTGGTTTTCCCCTTGCAAAATACAAAAATATTTAAATATCTTACGCCCTTCTCAAATGTTGTTTTCGAGTACTTTTGGCTCCATATACACAAAAATGGCTTATATAGGCCTAGGATAACATGTCTACAAAGTTTCATTGAAATCGGAGAGGGTCGGGTACAAAAGTACCAGAAAAATTCCTGATTTGAGCTGGAATTGCTCTATACTTAAAATCATTAGCATATTTAACATATTTAAAAAATAAATATTTCAAATACTTAAAATATTTTAAATACTTACAATATTAAAATACCTAGAAAATATAAAATGCTTAAAATTGTTTAAATACTCAACAAACTTTAAACACTTTGAATATTTAAAATACTTGAAATACTTAGCTCAAAACAAAGCGCCGAAATGTCACTCAGCGCATCCACGGGAACCGATAAAAAACGGGATTTTTTAGTTTCCAAACCCAAAACAAACCTCACTGTCTGTCACACGCGTAGAATGCCCCGGCAATTGACAGAAAAACGAAATCCCTACGAGTCCGCGACCAAGAAACTGTCACACGTGGAGATAAAACACGGGAACTGTCTTATGGACCATGTTCCCCTTGATTCGGCAATCAAAACAAACACGCGAACAAACCGGGAACTGTTCTGTCTTTTGCAGATTGTCCTCACTCTTACCTTGTTACTCCTCCTACCGCCCGGTCCTCCTCCCGCGCTCGGTCCTCTTCCTGCTAGCCCTTGGCTCCGTTGCCATTTCCAACGGAACGGCCGAAGATCTTTTCCCGGTTCCGGTGGACAGCACCTCCAAATCCCGGGTCCACAAATCACGGTCACTTTCACCGGCAAACACAACAGGACGCGACAAGTCACAACGCGATTGACTTCGTTTCAAATAAACACGCGGCTGAACTGGCAAGCGAAAAACAAGCTTGACAGTTCGAGTGAAACTGTTCTTGATTGATCAAGATCACTCGTCATAAACATGGATAAAAAAAAACAAAAACCCATGAATGTTATGCACGAATTCATGCATTTTATTCATGAAATCGTGTAAACTTTCATGAAATCATGAAAAACATGATTCATAAATTCGCGAATAAAATTTTACGACATAAAATTTACGCATGCATAAATAATCGTAAAATCATGAATATTTTTCATGATTTCATGAAGTTTAGTCATGACTTCATGAAAATCAGTCATGAAATCATGAATAGTGATACACGCAGAAGAATTCGGCATCATCAAATTGATAAATAAAATTATCAACATTAATAAACTATAATTATCATGTTGATTACAATAATTTACAATAATTAAAAACTTTTATCACTTTCCTACCGCTTATAATTGGTGATTTTGTGCCAGAATGTGATGAGGCGTGGATGTATTTTTGCACGTTGTTGAAGATGTGTCATATTCTAATGTTTTAAGAGAAATACCTAAATCACTTCTTAACCCATTTAAACTTTTGGTTGAGACGCATCATTCAAGCTATCAAAAACTATTTGATGATGATTTAAAGCCAAAGCACCATCATTTAGTGCACTACGCGTCATTCATTTTATATTCTGGCACACCGCGACACCAATGGGCGATGCGTTGTGAAGCAAAGCATCAGGAAGCAAAAGAATATGTAAGAACTAACAAGAACAAGATCAATATCTGTAAATCGCTAGGAATTAAGGCTATGTTTAAGTTTGCGTACAATGTCGTAAATTTCACATTTGTTGTACCAGATGTAGATTTAAATTAATCTCAAGTTTCGCCGGACAGTAGTGTTAGTAGTGTGCTAATCAAAGGCACACAATTCAAGCCAACTACAATTTTTTATACCGGACGTGCAGTAATAAGGATTTTTGAGCTCAATTCTATATTGAAGGATGCAGATGAGAAGTTAGTATTTGTTTGTAACACCATCAGGAGAGTTTTGTTCAACGAACATTTGCAATCATATGAAGTTAAGCGAACTGACGAACAAACCTATTTGAGAAATGTAGAGGAAATCGATTTAATTGCTATTAACTTGCACATTTTCAATGGTAAAGAGTACTTCAGGCATTGTAATTTCAGTCTAGTAGAATAATCACTCTCATTTTTGTGTATAAATGCAAATCTTTAAGGATTGAACAAATTTAAACCCCAAAATATGCCTTTTAGTTTAATTTGAACGAAATACCACGATAAATAAAATTATAATTATGACAAAATCCATTATCAATTTGATATAAATGTTGTATCAAGGCGATAAACATTTTTATCGATTTGATACCATTATTTTATCAAAACAATAAAAATTCTTATCAACTTGATAAGTTTTATTTTGACGTTTCTAAAACGAGTTTATCAAAATGATAAAACAAATTTATCAAAATAATAAAAAAAAAAATTCAAATCGATAGTAAAAATTATCGAATTTGATAAAATAAATAATTGGTTGCCAACTGATAATTTTATTTATCGAATTGATGGCAAAAGTTTATCGATTTGATAAATTCTTTTTCTGCGTGTATGCATGATTTCATGAAGAAAAATTCATAAATATTCGTAAAAATATTTTAGCCATGAATAAAAATCATAAATTCGTGCATTTTTATGCACGATTTCATGAATAAAATTCATGAAATCATGAAAGGTATCACGAAATCATGCACAAGATTACTAAAATACCCTAATTTCAAAATTGCCGAATGCTGAAATACCCATAAACCTTTGCTCCAAAATTTTTGAATTCCTCAAAACACAAACCCTCAAATTACCAAATTTCAAAATCTTCAATTTCTCGAATTTCAAATTTTACAGATTCCCGAATTTTTAAACACACAATTTTTGGAGCTTCTAAATTCCAAAATTTATATATTCTCAAATTTCAGTATTCTCAAATTTTTTAATTCCCAAATTTACAGATTCCCGAATTATAAAATTTTAATTCTTAATAACAATTTTCCCAAATTTAAAAATTCAAAAAATCACATATTCCAACAATCACTAATTCGAAAAAAAAATCAAATTTTTAAAATCCCAAATACTCTAATATTTAGATTCCCAAATTCATGAAATTTATAAAATCCTAAATTTGATTTCCATCAGTTTTAATTTTTGAGATTCCCAAATTGGGTACTAAAGCCCTATGTCAATTTTTTTGTACAACGGTAAAAAACACGATTAAAAACCATTTCTGATCACTTTTTTTCATTTTAATGCAAAAAAAAATGTGCCAAGACAACATTTTTTCGATGGATCAACTATGGTCCCCTTGGAACGAGCTGTCAAGTAGGAGCTTTTCTGTCAAGAAGGACCGCGAGGTTAATTTTTCAAAATTGATTTAAAAATCCATTTTAAACTCTTTGTGGTCGTACAAAGGGTCATTGTACTCAGAAAAATAAGCTTTATCGCTGTAGACAAAAATATCAGCAATCTAAGCTTCATTTTAGGACCCAATTTCCCAGAAATCCAAATTCCAAATTCTTAAAATCCTATATTCACTGATTCTCAATTTCTCATATTCCTGGATTCTGAAATACCCAAATTTTCAGATCTCAAAATCCAATTTATTCAAAATTATCAGACAATTTATTTCTATATTATCTGATTCTCGAATTCCCAAAATTCCATATTCAAAAATTCTCAAATTTCCAGATTCTCAAATTCCCAGATTTTCAAATTTAAAAAAATCAAAATCCTCAAAATCCCATATGCCCAGATTAGAAACAAAACAATTCCAGATATCCAGTTTTTTTTAAATCCCATTTTCTTGAATCCCCAGATTCCAAAACTCCCAGTTTATCAAAATCCCAATTCGCTTTATTTCCAAATTTCTTTTCAAGTTACACACACATACACACTGAAAGATTTGTATTTCTGAATAACTGATGTGTTTTTTGCTATAACAAAGAAAAATAAACACGATTAAATATGGATGCTTTTTCTGAAACAAAAGGAATATCCAACGGTCCAACGGTAAAACCAACGGTCATTTCAAAAACCGATTAAACCGCAACCCTTCGTTCGGGATGGCTGCGTGCTTTTTGTTTTGTTTTGACAGGCGTCACCAACCGTGACGACTCAAAATCGGCAACATTGTTCTCGATTTTGATGCAAATGTTAACGGACGACTGGTCGACAACATTCTGAATCGAATTTCAGAACGAATCGGGAACAATGTTGTCGATTTCCCGGACAGGATTTCTATCCCTGTACGTTAAATGTACCATCACTAAAGTAGCTGATATAGTTTATAAGAAAAAAAAAATCAATGTTTATGTTAAGTTAACTAAGTTTATAAGCTTTTTAACAAAATACATATAAATTTTAGGTAAAATTGTTAAAAAGTCGGAATTTTGCCTGAAATTTGTTAAAACTAGTTTTGTTTATAAAATTATTGATTTATATTGCATTTTATACTGAATTCGAAGCACGAATCACAAGTATTCACATTTTACATGAAATTTGTTCAACTGAAAATGCCTATAAATTTTGAGTTTTGTTTAACTGTGTTTCAAAAACACATATTTTTTATTATTTATAAACTTATTTAAGCTTCTCCTAGTAGAAAATTGTACAAAGAATCCGAAAATGCATTCCGTTTTCCGATTAAAAATCATGATCATTGAGAAAATCATGACACTTTGAGAAGTTTAAAATAATGACTTCCATCAACATTCTCTTAACTATAGTTAACTAACTTTATAAACCTTTCAAAAATTTATGAAAAGTTCTTCTTGAGGTACATTGAACACTTCTCTACCACGGTCATTATGTTTCTGAACCATTCCTTACGTATTTTAAATGTACTCTTCATTTTGCGGAAAAATCGCAAACCTATCAAAGTCACCCCGTTTTACGGTACCCAATTTACAACATTTAATCAAAAGCATACCCGAAAAAGCTGTTTGTTCGGTAAAATTGAGAAAGAAAATAACTGTTATTCATGGAAAAAGGCTTTAGCGAAAATGATGATTAGGAGATATGAAAATTCGGGAAAATTTAAATTCAAATAAACGGCAATTGGCCTAAATGTCACTTCGGGGAAATGGCATTCGGAAAAATGGCCGATTAGGGGAAATGGCATTTGGGGATATAGCCGATTAGGGGAAATGATATTCGGGGATATGACATTCGGGGAAGTGGCTGATTAGGGGAAATGATATTCGGGGATGTGGCCAATTAGGGGAAATGATTTTCGGGGAAATGCCATTCGGGGAAATGTCATTCGGGGAAATGAGCTAGACCCGGGTATGCCCGTTGCCCAGAACCGCGCGCGCCTGACCGGGTTCGGGGAAGTGGCGTTCGGGGATTTGGTCATTTGGGAAACTGATTTTCAGGGATGTGGAAAATTAGGGGAAGTGGCCATTCGGTAAAATGGTTTTTAGGGGTAGTCGCCATTCGGGGATGGACCGTTCGGGGAAATGGATTGTTCGGGGAAATGATTTTCGGGTAAATGACATTTCGGGAATGTGTCTTTTCGGAGATGTGACATTCGGGGAAATGTCTTTTCGGGAATGTGGGTTCGGGGAAATGTCATAGATTCATGGTTGTAGGGTAGAGTAGTCATCCAATGAGACACGGGAACAATGATAAAATGGCTCTCACAAGTCGTAGTTTCAACCAATCAGGCTCATAGTTGGGGGAAAGGTGTGTCTACTTGATACACGTTTGCCATAATAGTGGCTTTGGTTATGGACGCTCCCTTGCAAAGTTATTCATAAATGCTTGATTCTGGGGTGTAAAAGTAAATTATGGACAAAAATTACATTTTCGCTCATAGGCTGCCATTAACACAAAAACTATTTTTTCTTCAGATTTCTTTCGACTATTCATAGGAAATGAGTTGGGCTACAATGTCCTTTCATCAGTTTTGACTAAAGCCCATGGGTAACCATGAGACACTTTGATTTTTCTTCATTAAACTTTTTAAAATCTTTGGAAATCTTTCAAAACATGAATTTAAAGTGATTTTTGGCATATTTATTTAGTTTAAACTTCACTTAACCAAAAATATAAAGTTATTTGGTATGAATATATGGATTTTACAAAATTCAGATACTTTTTAGTATAACTATTGTTAATTAAAGTTTCATGTTGGCAAAATTGCTTAAAAATGTTCAAAAAGGTCACCTGCAATGATACAACACAAAAACATGATGTTTAGCTCGAAAAGTTTTGATTTTTATCAGGGCTGTGGAGTCGGAGTCGGAGCCGGAGTCGGTGGAGTCGGGTCTTTTTGGAGACCTGGAGTCGGAGTCGTCAAAACTCGAACAGCTGGAGTCGGAGTCGGAGCCGGAGCCGGCTAAATTTTAGTCGGAGACGGAGTCGGAGCCGAAAATTTCTGATAACCCGGTGTTGGAGTCGGAGTCGGAGTTATCTTAAATTTAACAAATATTATGTTTTTTTTTTCAGTATTTGCCATAAAACTGCTTAATTTATTAAACGTCTTATATTTTTTTGACATTTTTTAATTTTTTAGAGATCTATGATCACTAGATGATAACCTGTTAATCCACTCTTACCCAAGTATGTAGTATCATCATAACTCAAACATTAAAAACAATATTGGTTCTGTAGTCTGAAATATTTAATTGATTCTCGACTGCTTCCTTTTGCCTACATTTATAAACCCTTTCAATTCAAATTTGACCAAATTTAATCTAGTTCTTTCTGAAAAAAGTACACACACAGTCATATTTTACACCGATAGCGAATGTCTTGGAGGTTTTATGTGAATCATTTTTCATGAAAAAAGTTACAAGGTTATGAAAAACATAAAAAATAATAAACACTATTTATGGAAATCGGAAAAAAATCACTGGCAGTATAAGTATCATCCAACAAATAATCAACGATTATAAAAATCTTTTACTTGGAACTCAACATGAACATTTGAGTAAAAAAAATAAAGTGTCGCGCTTAAAATATTTGAAACTGACAAAAAATATCAAAAAAAAACCCGATTTAATCCCACCTGGGGTGAGATAGAGCCTTTCTTACAAAAGAAAGATAACGGCAGTTGAATTTTTTCAAAGAAATAGCAAAATAAAGAATGGTCCATTCATGAATCAATTCAAAACTCAACAAGATTTTTTCATAAAACTGAAAAGCGCTGGTTTTTGCCTCATTTGCCATGGCCGGGTGTAAGCTGTGCTCAGCATTTTCGATTTTTTAAATCAGATCAAATTATTTGTGAGGCAGAGAATTTGCTCACAATTTGCGATGTTCGTAATGTTTTCTGCTTATCGCTAAATTGTTCGTATTCTCTGAGTGTTTTTTGCACTTTTCAAAATATCAAGAATTGACGAGAAAACAAAATAATTCCGTTTTGCTCCGGAGCGTTGAAGTGGTTACAAAATGACTGGCACCCGAGAATTTGCCGTGTTGTAAAAGATGTAACGGTAAAGCCGCATAAATGTTCTTGAAAGCTTTGAAACGCCTACTGGAATTCACTAAACTGACATTTAGGCGTTAGGCATAATTATGAGCTTTCAATAAGCAAGCCAGAAAATTATGTAGTATGCATTTAGGCGTTTTTTGGATTGAGAAGCATACTGCGACTGAGCGCTCGGAGAGAATTCACTATGACAAACGCACGCTGGGTTCATTGCCGACGAGCCGATACGATGAACCAAAATACTAACAAACAAATAAACTCGTAAGATCGATCAGAGAATGAGCAAGAAAAAAAGAGCAACAGAATGAGCATAGAGCTATCTACGTGCGCATGTATTGCGTGTACGTACACGAAGGATTTTTAGGTTCAAATTTGTGGTCGCCAGCAAAAACAAATGGTAAGCTAGTGTGCGTGAGATCGGGATTAGATAACTCAAACAGCTTCAGAACGGGTAGCTGCTTGCGTCGTGTTTGCGTTCACTGAAGCTTAGCATAGATAATCATGATAGGCTATGTGTGATGAACGAGCCATCGATAGGGCAACATGTACAAAAAGGGAGTAATCTAGTTGTTGCCCAAGGTGCGAATCCCCCAGAGGTCGTTTAGGACTCTTTACAGCAAAACTCGTCGTTTCCCTTAGAGTAAGCTTAAAGCTAAAAAATAGTATGTATTTAGTAAGTTTGATCAATTCATATCTGTGGTACACTTACAAATTTAGTCCAGAACTTTTGTAGGGGTTCACTGTTGGTACGATTCAAGTTGGTGCTGGTGTGAACCTGATTTTAGTTTAGTATTAGATTAACCTTCCCTTGGTATTAAAAAAAAATCACACATAAGGTATTGGGGTCCTTTTCGACCCCAAACTTTAAAAAATCGTCAAAAATCCAGTTTTTGACCGATTCCGGTTCTTTTGGTCACAAACGAAAGCTTAGAACGTCCCCTTTCCGAAACCGACCTGGAAAACCGGATTTGGTCACTGTGGCTACCGGGAATCGGCTACAACCGAAAAAGGACCTTTTGAGACACCAACTTTGACGACCTGTATCTCCGGCAAATTTCAACCAATCAGGATGCTCCGGGTTGCATTCGACAGGTATTTACCTGTACTTTGACCACAAATATTAATATCAGGGCCAGGTGACCTACCGGTTCCGGAAATCCGGAACATCCGAAAAGTTCATGTGTTCCTGTTTTTCACATATATGTGATACCAATACTCTCATGATAGTTGAAATTGATCCATAAAACTTACTTAAAACACAATACACGATTGCCAGAACCACTCTTGAGTGTTAGTGGCCACTTCCGGGTAACCTGGAACCGGTTCCCGGGTACCCGATGAACGGCCAACATGACTTTTTTGGTGAAAACCTATCATGTTGCACATCAAACTCCATGAAATTGAAAGATATGTCCATATTTGGTAATGCCGTTGTTCGCTGAGCCATCCTGGCCAATCTGGAACCGGTTACCGGTGTCCCCTTGGGGACACTTCCGGAATATGAGAGAAACCCTATCATCCGACATATCAAACTTCATGAAATTGAAAGATATGTCAATTTACGGTCATGCCGTTGTTTGCTGACCCATTCTGGCCAATCTGGAGCCGGTTACTGGTGGCCCATTGGGGACATTTCCGGAAAATGAGAGAAACCCTATCATCCGACATATCAAACTTCATGAAATTGAAAGATATGTCAATTTACGGTCATGCCGTTGTTCGCTGACCCATTCTGGCCAATCTGGAGCCGGTTACCGGTGGCCCCTTGGGGACACTTCCGGAATATGAGAGAAACCCTATCATCCGACATATCAAACTTCATGAAATTGAAAGATATGGCAATCTACGCTCATGCTGTTGTTTGCTGACCCATCCTGGCCAATTTGGAACCGGTTACCGGTGGCCCTTTGCCCCTTGGGGACACTCTCGGAATATGAGAGAAACCCATCATCCGACATATCAAACTTCATGAAATTGAAAGATATGTCAATTTACGGTCATGCCGTTGTTTGCTGACCCATTCTGGCCAATCTGGAGCCGGTTACTGGTGGCCCATTGGGGACATTTCCGGAAAATGAGAGAAACCCTATCATCCGACATATCAAACTTCATGAAATTGAAAGATATGTCAATTTACGGTCATGCCGTTGTTCGCTGACCCATTCTGGCCAATCTGGAGCCGGTTACCGGTGGCCCCTTGGGGACACTTCCGGAATATGAGAGAAACCCTATCATCCGACATATCAAACTTCATGAAATTGAAAAATATGGCAATCTACGCTCATGCTGTTGTTTGCTGACCCATCCTGGCCAATTTGGAACCGGTTACCGGTGGCCCTTTGCCTTGGGACACTCTCGGAATATGAGAGAAACCCATCATCCGACATATCAAACTTCATGAAATTGAAAGATATGTCAATTTACGGTCATGCCGTTGTTCGCTAACCCATTCTGGCCATCATGGAACCGGTTACCTGTGGCCCCTTATGGACACTTCCGGAATATGAGAAAAAACCTATCAAAATCATGAAATTGAAAGATATGTCAATCTACGGCCATGCTGTTGTTTGCTGACACATCCTGGCCAATTTGGAACCGGTTACCAGTGGCCCCTTGGGGACACTTCTGGAATATGAAAGTTACCCTCCCATCAGACATATCAAACTTCATGAAATTGAAAACTACGTCAATCTACGGTCATGCAATTGCTCGCTGACCTTTGGTTGAAAAAAAGCAAAGCAATCCACTTTAACGACCCCCGGGTCTTTTGTGGGCTCTGTTGCAAGTTTCTGCTCATTTCTAGGCGTCCGAAGGTTATGTGTGGTGAGTCACCCAAAACCTCTTTTACGCAAATGGACCGACGTTTTACTTCCCCATCCGATAGAAGGCCAGGAGGATAAGGCGGGAATCGAACCCGCGCCTCATAGCAACTTAGGGATCGGCAGCCGAAGCCGCTAACCACCGCGCCACGAGGCCCCGAGGTCCTTTGGTTGACATATCCATGAATTTCATGAAGTTTGATTCGTCGGATAATAGGGTTTCTCTCATATTCCGGGAGTGTCCCCAAGGGGCCACCGGAAACCTGTTCCAGAATTGCCAGAATGCATAAGCAAAGAATGGCATGACCGTAACTTGACATATCTATCAATTTCATAAAGTTTGATATGTCGGATGATAGGGTTTCTCTCATATTCCGGGATTGTCCCCAAGGGGCCACCGGGAACCATTTCCAAAATGGATCAGCGAACAATGGCATGGCCGTAGATTGACATGTCTTTCAATTTCATAAAGTTTGATATGTCGGATGATAGGGTTTCTCTCATATTCCGAGAGTGTCTCTAAGGGGCCACTGGTAACCGGTTCCAGTTTGGCCAGAATGGGTCAGCGAACAACAGCATGGCCGTAGATTGATATATCTTTCAATTTCATGATAGGGTTTCTCTCATATTCCGAGAGTGTCCCTAAAGGGGCCACCGGTAACCGGTTCCAGATTGGCCAGAATGGGTCAGCGAACAACAGCATGACCGTAAATTGACATATCTTTCAATTTTATGAAGTTTGATATGTCGGATGATAGGGTTTCTCTCATATTCCGGAAGTGTCCCCAAGGGGCCACCGGTAACCGGTTCCAGATTGGCCAGAATGGGTCAGCGAACAACAGCATGACCGTAAATTGACATATCTTTCAATTTTATGAAGTTTGATATGTCGGATGATAGGGTTTCTCTCATATTCCGGAAGTGTCCCCAAGGGGCCACCGGTAACCGGCTCCAGATTGGCCAGAATGGGTCAGCGAACAACGGCATGACCGTAAATTGACATATCTTTCAATTTCATGAAGTTTGATATGTCGGATGATAGGGTTTCTCTCATATTCCGGAAGTGTCCCCAAGGGGCCACCGGTAACCGGTTCCAGATTGGCCAGAATGGGTCAGCGAACAACAGCATGACCGTAAATTGACATATCTTTCAATTTTATGAAGTTTGATATGTCGGATGATAGGGTTTCTCTCATATTCTGGAAGTGTCCCCAAGGGGCCACCGGTAACCGGCTCCAGATTGGCCAGAATGGGTCAGCGAACAACGGCATGACCGTAAATTGACATATCTTTCAATTTTATGAAGTTTGATATGTCGGATGATAGGGTTTCTCTCATATTCCGGAAGTGTCCCCAAGGGGCCACCGGTAACCGGTTCCAGATTGGCCAGAATGGGTCAGCGAACAACAGCATGACCGTAGATTGATATATCTTTCAATTTCATGAAGTTTGATATGTCGGATGATAGGGTTTCTCTCATATTCCGGAAGTGTCCCCGAGGGCCACCGGTAACCGGTTCCAAATTGGCCAGGATGGCTCAGCGAACAACGGCATTACCAAATATGGACATACCTTTCAATTTCATGGAGTTTGATGTGCAACATGATGGGTTTTCACCAAAAAAGTCAAGTTGGCCGTTCATCGGGTACCCGGGAACCGGTTCCAGGTTACCCGGAAGTGGCCACTAACACTCCAGAGTGGTTCTGGCAATCGTGTATTGTGTTTTAAGTAAGTTTTATGGATCAATTTCAACTACCATGAGAGTATTGGTATCTAATATATGTGAAAAACAGTAAAACATGAACTTTTCGGATGTTCCGGATTTCCGGAACCGGTAGGTCACCTGGCCCTGATATTAATATTTGTGGTCAAAGTATAGGTAAATACCTGTCGAATGCAACCCGGAGCATCCTGATTGGTTGAAATTTGCCGGAGATACAGGTCGTCAAAGTTGGTGTCTCAAAAGGTCCTTTTTCGGTTGTAGCCGATTCCCGGTGGCCACAGTGACCAAATCCGGTTTTCCAGGTCGGTTTCGGAAAGGGGACGTTCTAAGCTTTCGTTTGTGACCAAAAGAACCGGAATCGGTCAAAAACTGGATTTTTATGATTTTTAAAGTTTGGGGTCGAAAAGGACCCCAATACCTTTAAAGTAACTTTTTATGGACGCTCCCCTAGGGGTCGTCCAAGGTTTGTTTGTTTTGTGAAATGTGTATTTATACTATAAATTTAATGTCAGAAAATTTCAAGGCTTTAGCATGTATATAGCAAAAGTTATGGCAAATTAAATTTTCAAAAAGGCCGAAAAGGACCCCAATACCGTAGGAAGGTTAAGTTTACCTTGAACTCATTCTTTGAGTACTTACAATAGTAGATGTACCAAATGAGTCAGCTATTAGCTAGTTTCGATTAAATTAATTTTGCCGCAGCCGATCAAGCTAGATATAATAAGTGTAATAAGTAAGTATAGCGTGTAAACCAAAGTGTTTTGGTTCTCACCAGAATTCAGATTAAAATGTTCTGTTCGCTTTCGATAGCCGTACAAATAAGAATAAATTTAAAAACGAGCGCTAATTTGTAAATGATGGACTAATTCTACTATGTCACGTCGAGAATGATCTGCCGTTCTCCTCGATCTTGACGTTCTTCCTTCGTTCGTCTACTTGTGCCCTATTGACACTCCCGCGGGTGAGGGGGAGATCAAATAATAGTCTAGATCGCCGAGGGGTTTGCTCGCCTGGTCATCTGCTTCAGCAACACTAGTATCAAAACTCTATACGCGCCAGCATCACGCGCCAGCATTACTCGCGTCTGCATGTGAAGCTCAACTTGACAACTTGTCGACGAGGCGTCGAAATTCGATCGTCCATGATTTTTTGCAGATTTTTCGAATGAATATTTCTCGAGAAATGATTTGAGAACGAAGCTTGATTTGGCGTCGGAGCCAAAAGCAAACACTATACCTTTCTTTAGTAAGAAAGGCAAAAATGGAAATTTTCTAAAATCTGAACGGTAAATCCGAATGAGGTCAAATTTGTTTCAGAACATCGTGTATGGTCTAGATTATGATGTGGAGAAAAAAAATTAGATAAAATGCCAAAGGAATAGTTTTGGCATTTGGTGAAAATTGGCTTTTACCTTTTTAGGGGTTTTTCCCCCTCACAGTGAATTAGTCCACAAGCTGTAAATCAAGAACCACATTACCGACATGGATGAAAATTCATTTGAAAACCGCCTGATTTGGTGAAAACACACTCCGAGTCCCCATAAAAAATGGATAAATTCAAATTTGGTATGGAACTGGTTCAGGTTCAGCACATCCCCTTTCAAATGCGCCCAAGAGAGCTTAAATCCATAATGTGGGCTCTGAGAAACCCCCTACCACAAAATTGAGCACTTTTTTACCACACACGGACGTCACGCGTGCTCTACAGTAAATTAAGCGCCAAAATTCGGATATTGGAGGTAGACCAATTCTGTCATTGTCAATCGATCGGGCGTCGAAAATCGATCGTCCATGATTTTTTGCAGATTTTTCGAATGAATATTTCTCGAGAAATGATTTGGGAACGAAGCTTGATTTGGCGTCGGAGCCAAAAGCAAACCCTATACCTTTCTTTAGTAAGAAAGGCAAAAGTTGCAACTAATTTGAATATGTTATATACAGTCGACTCTCTGGCTGTCGATCTTCTAGATAACAATATTGCTCCTGCTGTCAATATTTTTTTCAGTCCCTACAAGGAGCTTGCATTGATTTTTCGTTCTATAATTTGATAACTCCCGCTCTCGACGGTCCCTTCAATATCGACAACGAGAGAGTCCACTGTATATCGATTGTCTTAATGTTTACTATTTTTCTATTAACATCTGGGATTGTTGATTCTTAGGCAAACTGTTTTGTTATTGTTGCATATTATCGTTGAAGAAATCTTAAGATTTCAGGATAGGATAGAATTTCAATTTAAAAAAAGTATAGAAAAAAACATGAAATTTATATTTCAAACATTATTCAAAATAATCGAAATATTATTCAACCGGTAAAAAATTTATTTAATTAAAAATATTTCAACTGTGGATTTTTGTTTTTTATCCAATTCTAAGTTTTTTTTTAATATATTTTGATAGAGGCGCGACCATACATAAAGCTTCGTTTAAGGTGAAGATTCAAGATGTATCGTGCGCCTCCTTTTAAATGTACAGAAAATTTTAAAATTAGAAAAAAATAAAAATTCCTAGGTAAAATATTTTTTAGTTCACGGACATTTGAAAAGGACCACTTAAGCGTCCTTACCACGAAGATTTTTTTTAGATCAGAGATTTGTTATAATGATCTTCTTCAGGCATGGCTTGATGCTCATGTACGTAAATCAATGGAGATATAAAAAATAGTTGCGTTTTAAATTGTGCTTATGTGCTTATGATAAATGCCACCCTAAAAGTGAGCAAATTGAATTGAATGTTAAATCGATCATTAGGGCCAGCTTTCTTTTAATGATCATTCAAAAAATAACAATTTAAAATTTGAGCTTTTAATAAATTTAATGAAAATTTGAGGTTAAGTAAATAAATCCAAATATACTTACCAAACTGTTCTTCTGAAAATGCCTTCAAAACTGGAGATATTTTTTGATTTCTGTTTCAATAACGTAAAAAACTTGTAAAACTAGATTTTTTTCCGTTTTTTTTAAACTTAGAGAGTTTTTAAATAATCCTATTTATCAATGTTTTCGAAATAATAGTTAACTAACTTTTGAAACATTCAAAAATATGTGGAGTCGGAGTCGGAGCCAACCATTTGTTGAAACATACACTCACAATCAGAATAACCCTTAAAAGGGTACTTTTTTTTTCATAAAATAAAAGGGTACTTTCTATCCTTTTTTCAACTTTACCCGTCGTCACCCTTTTGAAAGGGTACGAGAGCAAAACCCTTCAAAAGGGTACTTGCCCAGTACCCTTTAAAAGGATACTGTTAACAGAACAGCGCGCTCACTAGCGACATCTATAAGTCAATTTTGTTTCGTTGTAACAGTGCTGCCATCTATTGTAATATTCATAAGTTCTTTGAAAATTAGGTTTTGTTCGGATAAAAAGTTTGTTTATTTTTGTAAAATAATATTTACTGTTCAACATAAAAAATAATCCTCGAACATAAACATGCTTTGGGATTCAACTATGCACTCGCGATCACAACGTCTCGCCAAGGGATGAATGTTGACCATTTCGACGGAAATTTAGCACAGGTCCGTTTTCACCGTGAAGCTTCACCGTAATCGTGCCCTATTCACGGCGCTGGTTCTAGTTGAATTCGACGGGAGCTCGAATATCAGCTGGGTGTTCTCCTCGTCGACAGTGTCCGGAGCCTGCATTCAGGATGCACTCCAGCTTCGTCATCCGGCACTCAACATCGTCGTCGGGGAACACGACATCGTGGCGGAGTGATACGCTGGGTAAAACACTTTGCTGCCACCTCGAGCTGCGGAAGAAACAGACCTAGGTGACGGAGCCTGAAAAGATTGGAACTTTTTAATCAGTGCTCTATTTACAAGTTTGCCAACCGGTCTTACCATTCACCACGTCCTGGTTGGCCTATATCCGACGGAAGTAGTCCGGAATACCCGGAACATAGTCGATACAACCAAAAATTTACGGAAGTGGAACCGATGCCTCAAGCCGAACCAAACACGCCAAAAACAAGCATGACATTTGAAGTTCTTATTTTTAAATGCAGGGCGGCGCTGGAATCGTTTGCAGCAAAGAAAGATACCCTTTTGAAAGGGTAAAGCCAGTGAGGTGAATTAAAAGGATGGTTTTCACCCTTTTAAAAGGATACAATATACCCTTTTGCAAAGGGTAAACTTCGAATACCGTTTAAAAGGATACTTTTAACCCTTTCAACCGGTAATTTTATTTTTGAGTGTAGAATAGGTATAGGTAGAATTACAACTCGTTGCTCTTCCCATATAATCGCTTGGCGACACTGCCGAACGGGGAACTAAAAAGTCTGCAAACTAAAAGACAAATCCAGCGAAAGCTCAACGCTGCTTTTTGATGGTGAGAGATTTGACAGCTCCCATACTAAATGTCTCGATTTTCATACTTTTTGTTAATTATCTTTTAAAATAAAATACTTAACATATGGAAACTATATATTTTTGGTGCCCAAAATTCCTGCTGCATCGAATGGTGTACTTATCTCGATTGCAATTTTTTTGAGCAGTTTTCATTTTAATAATATTCTAGACACATTTTGTGCACCTAATCAATCAATACTTTTATCATAAATAATCATTTTATTGCTTAAAATTGAGTTTTCCTGAGCTCCCATATTCAAATACATGGAAGCTGTCATTTCTAACACCATTGGCCACCTAGCGGCCATTTCAAACTGGATTCATCTAATGAGGTGCGCATTTTTTTTGACACGCTGTCATTTGCAGTGACAGATCGCGGGCGCGATTTTATTTGCATTTCTCGGGTTATTTTTCAAAAGGTCCTTAGCGCCAGTTGTTAACAAAGCGGCTTTTTAATCGGTTCGAATCGGTACGAATAATCAAAATCAAAAATGCTTTGAATTATTCATCTGCACGTCCTTTAAATGCTCTTTACTGAAAAAATAAAGGAAAGTTGATTTGTTTTAATTTCTGAAGCTTGAGTGCTTCGGAGGTTCAGAGCTAGAAGAGCTTATCGGGATTTCTCGCCGGATAAAAGCTTTACTATTTTTTTTCGTTGGGGATCTCCGCTCGATGGCTATCCCTAAACACGTGGCATTTCCCCTTTTGTCATCGATTCTTTTCGGTCGTTCCCCAGAAACGCACCACAGCTAATAATTTAACAGTTGGAGAACCTAAAAAACATTCCTGTTGCCAAGTGTCTGTACCGGCGAAAAATCGTTCCTGTAGCTGAGTTTGAGTGCTGGCGAAAGACCGATCCAAAGAACTTCGTAAGCTCTTGCAATTATGAACCACCGGAACGTACGGAACGCTAAAGTTTGCATTTGCAAGATATTCTTTTTAATAACTGTCGAAATAAAATCCAAAGTTTTTTTTTAAAAGGTCCTTTTAGCTATTGTCTTTCATATGTTTATGGGACCTTTTTTTTTAAAAAAAAACTCTAGAAATATAATTTACAATAAAAAAAACCATTGACATTATTTTTTGCAGGATTATTCTTGAAATTTGTAAAATAATATTCAATGCCCACCTAACTACGATCATCTTGTACCTTGGGGTAGGTTAGTTCCCCGTTTCGCCACCAATCTCAGTTAGGCAGCACTGTTTTGTCTCCCGGTTAGATTAATGAGTGGCAACTCTACCTATACCTATTCTATGGTTGAAAGCTGGAGTCGGAGTCGGAGTCGGCTAGAGTTGGTAGGCCGGAGTTGGAGTCGGAGTCGGAGTCGGAGTCGGAGTCGGTTGGAGTTGAAAGCCGGAGCCGGAGTCGGAGTCGACTGATCTCAGAAAGCCGGAGTCGGAGTCTCTTGAAATATGACCCGACTTTGCCGCCCTGATTTTTATAGAGTGTCTCATTGTTCCACACCTGTCTCATTGTTCCTGCCAAGTGCGTCTACAATGAGACAGTTGAATAACTCTGGCTGTAGACATCAGATCGATCTCATATTTTGGTCAATGCTAGAACACTTTAATAGAGAGAATGTAACAAAAAGCTCATTGAAAAATGCAGATGACAAAAATACAAATATCATTGAAAGTTGAAAACCAAAAGTGTCTCATTGATGACTACGCTACCCTACTCAGAAAAAAAGGTTTATCGTTGTAAACAATAATATCACAAATTTAGGTTTAGTTTTGGGACCCAATTGATCAAATTTTATGACACTTGTTCAATAATTAACGTATAAAAACGCTTGTGCAGCAGTTGTTCAACAACAAAAAACGATGTTTTACTTACTACTAGGCTACTAGTCTGCAGTCCTGTTAGCTGCAGCAAGTGACGTCATCATAGTCATATAAAATTACTTATGAAAACCTAACCTTTATTCAAATAACAAGTAATTAAATCATTACACAAATTGTATTTATAAGCTCAATATTTAAACTAAGAAGCAATGTTGTGGCTCTCTAGAATTTTCCAGTAAGTTTAAAAATTGAAGCGACGTTTACCATCAAATCTGTATCCGTAAGCAGCAGCATTACGAACATCTACTAATGCAGGATTTCTATTTTTAAAAAAACTACCATGTGAAAATGGTGCTCTAACATTGTTATTAGGTATACCGTTTGTTTCTCGGGGATAAAATGCTGTGAATGTGCCATTTGATAAAATTACATTTTTTATTTCGACATCTTCGGGATCGTAGGCGATACACATGAGGGTGTAAGCTAATATAGTCAATAAAACAAATGATACATTTTTTTCCTGCTGAAAGTAAACGTTTAAATAAATGGTAAAGTAACAGAAGTGACATGAGACAATAGATTTACGCTGAAATTTTAAGTTTTACTAAAAATGAACAATTGTGTGTTTTTTGCATTTTGTGCCACAAACTTACTTTTACTATTGCGAGAAGCATGCTTCTTTGATGTTTGATGTTATGATGCCTGTAAACGAATAAAAAAAACGAAAATGAACTAATGCGTAATGACTTCTATTGAGAAATTAAAAGTGAGAGTGTGTGCAACATGGAGTTAAACTTTCTATGAAGTTGCTGTGAAGGTTACCATGACACTTTGAAAAGTTTAACTCCATGTTGCACGCACACACTCTCACTTTTAATTTCTCGATATGATGGCCTACTACCGTACCCTCCAAGCCAGTATTCCGTTTTGTGTCAAGTTAAACCCAAAGAAGATGTTGTGAAAAGTGTTAAACAAGAAGTGTAGTCAACCTTATAGCTTTAGAGGTAAACCCCACTGAGAGTTTTGGTTCGAATTAGAGGCTAAATCGACTCGAGGCTCGAGCCAAAATTTTCCCTTTTTTTATTCATAAAACTTCCCAAGTAACCATCCAGCACTAGCAAAAAGTCAGAAATCGGCAACAGATTGGCATTCCATTGCTAATTAGTCATGCAACAGCATTTACAAATGCAATTCAGCACTAATTCAACTGCACTGTCCAAAGCTGAATAAATGCTGTTTAAGTGCAACTGCTAGCAACACTGTCATACGTTTTTCCATCAAACTAGCAACATTGTTCTCATTCTGAGAGAAGAGTGAAAGAGATAGTGCGAGAAAACAACAACCTTCTCACTTTCTCGCTTTGCACCAAAAAATAAACAATGATTGAAAGCTGTCGAAGCCAGCCGGCTCAAAACCTTTTTCATCTCGCTTTGCATCATCATCATCCTCGTAAGTATTTAACAAGTATTTATTTATATAACTTAATAAAAATTAATTCTTCACAGCTAACACGTACCAGTGCCATTCCACCTTGTTGGTTGACCGCAACAATAAACCGCATGCAGAAATGGCGTTTTTGTCCTGCTGGTGGGTCCGGATTCCCCCGCCGAACTAAGCGGGCGGCGGACATTTAATTAGATCTCTTCAAGCCAGTTCAATCAGAAAGGCTTTCAAAATTGTATGTGGTAATTAGATTATTATATTTTTTCATGAATAAAAGACATCTTTAGACCATCGTCAAAAACTGTTTTCTTAAGTGCCCTTTCCAACAGGGTGAAAGAGTAAACACAAGAAGTTGCTTGGCATTCTTTTAAGTGGCTGCATATATGTCTCTAAAAACCAGCTAGGAAAACCATCTCTTATTTAGGTGAGAAGGCACGAGCTCGGCAATCAACAGCGACGGCAACATCTAGCATCTGGCTTCACATCCCAATCTCATCAACTTCAACCAAAAAAATCGACTTCACAAACTCGGTCAGCTGAGTCGATAATGTAGTAAAAAGACAAACCAAAATAGAATAGTGAGAATGGGGAAGGCGAGAGAGAACGTAATATTTTTGTCTCTCTCATTTTTTGACATTTTCTGCAGGGGTGGACACCAACAGTAGGGGCCAGCCTTGGGGCCAGCACTAAACCGGCCGAGTAAAGTCCAAACTCGGTCATTGTCCAGCACTGAAGTACCCTGACTGAAAAGTCCGTCGGACGTCCGTCGTTTGTCGTCCGTGCAATCGTACGACGTCGCACGACAATGTCGTGCGACTTTCGCACGAATGTCATACGTTTTTGCTCCAAAATGTCGTATTTGTCGTGCGATCGATCATCGAAATTGTTCGACATTGTCGTACGACATTCGACCGACGTCGCACGGTTTTGTTATTTAGGTTGTCGTGCCTTTGTCGTGTGCTGTTTTTATCGGGTTTTTAGGTTATGTTGCAGTAAAAATAAACATTTTTTTTATTTTTAATTATTATTAGATGTATTTTTTCTGTAAATTAATCTTATTCACTCGATTTCACAAACATTCATTAATTTTACTTATTGTGTGTCGCGATCTTCACGTGGTTTTTGGCGTTGTCTTCCGGTTGGCCTTTCAGCTCATCTCGTCGCTTCGGCATCTTGGCCGGACTTTGTCAGCCATCTTTTGGAGTCAACGCCAGCGTGTAGATACGGCACTGGAGCGGCGCTTCCATTCAATTCCCACAGATTGATGGCCTACGGGACAACGTTGGTTTACGCACTTCTGGTGTAGGTGTTTTTGCGGTCGTTACAGCTTCCGTTCCGTGGGACAACACGGAAACGCTGGGTTGTCAGCAGGATTCGATTGGAATATTTTTGGTTACCTGAAAAAAGATTACGTCATTCGGCTAAATCATCCAAAAACATAACTAGAAATGTAAAATTTAACCTTCAATGTAAAATAAAAAAAATGTAGTCAATTTAAACTTGTAAATTTGTAGAAAAAAAATTTGTTTAACACAACAACAAAAATTCAAACATTTTTAATTTCAGATAAAAAATCAACATCAACGCATGTTGATTTTTTATCAAAAATTTGTATGGAGAATTTTGTTTTCTTTTTTAATTTAAAGTGCATGTGTTTCTTGGGACTCTGAAGTCCTTGCTTTAAAAAAGCAATGAACTTAAAAGTTTTTAAACAATTTTGAAATGTTTTAATGTTAGAATCGTTAAAATTTAAAATATCTGAATATTTTTAAAATAAAAATTAAATCTTTGATATTTTGAAAATATCAAGAATTTTAAGAATAATACAATTTGAAAATATAAGAGTTCTAAATTTTACAATTTAGGAATTTTTGACTTTTACCATTTTATAATTTCATAGTTTTATAATTTTAACTTAACATGGGGCTCACGCACACTATCAAAACAAATGTTTGGCAGTGTGTGTGAACTTCGTATAAAAGGGGTGTCAAACTAAAAAGTGACCTCGTTCGTTTGACAACAGTTGGTGTCAAACCATCGGGGTTTGAGTGTATTGTTAAAAGATAACCAAGATAACCAAAGAAATAAACAGAATTGAATTGAATAGAAATAATTTTATAATTTTTATATATTTTGAATTTTTATCATATTTTTGAACGAAACCATACCTTTTAATTGTATTATTTTATATTTATTAGAATCTTAGAAAATTTTAATTGTGGAATTGAAAAGATTCAGAATTGAAAAAATAGAATATTATTGTTTAGAATTTGTGATGGTTTCAGGTTTTAATTCTCCAGTCCCCCTCCCCACCCCCTTCTCCCCGCACACTTTCATCGTCCTCATTTATTTTCCGTCGTCCTAATGGGATGCACACCCTCTATCGTTTCAAAACACAACTCACCGTATAAAAACCACGCATCGCCACCTCCCAATAAACACCAATCCGCTTCCTCGATCACAGACTGGGTGCTCCCCTTCCCGTCTTCCGGCATGGCCCGCCGGAGTAACAATGTGACCCGTTCTCCTCCACCTCCACCACGAAGGCCGAAATCAGGAAATCTTGAATATAAATATTGCTGTGATAAAGTCGATCGCAAAAAAGCAACGCTACTTACCAATCAACCGGCCAAAATCCACACGAAACTTTTCAACAACGTAAACTGGTTCGATTCGGTTCAAAGTTTCTCTGATTTGATCAAGTCCAAACAAGACCAACTGAAGAGAACTGTCAAACTGCGTCGACGAAAATCGTGACGTCAAATTGAAGGAAAATCGATGGAAAAAACAATGTCGGGCATGTCGAGTGTTTGTCGTCCGTTTGTCGTCCTTTCGACCAATCGAAATCGAAACGGTAAAATCAAAACCGCGCGACAGCTCGTACGACGTGCGACATTTTTCAAACAGGGAGCTGTTAGGGCTGACCTCAAAACTTCTTAGCTTTTGCTGGTAGCTGTGAAAGCGCTTTCAGTGCTGAATAGTGACCATGTTTTAGTGCTGGATGGTTACTTGGGTTACTACAAAAACATAAGACTATCTGCAGCGCGAAGTTTTATAATTGTTTCGAATGGGGTACGGACAGGGTTTTTCACAAAATAGTCGCCAGGTTCGCATGGTTCTTATGCTAGATCCCTCTGGTGGTACTTTTGTGATACTTATGGTACGTTCGTTTGATGGCTAGTTCCACACTGAATGCCGCACTCAGAGCTGTCAAAGTGTTTCTTTGAAGAAACTCGCGCTAGTTCCGCACGAGTTTCGCCGCCATCTTGCAACTGAAACTCTACCCAGTGAGAAATACGGGGCCGATCAGACCTACAGGGGCCGACGCGGGTCTGATTTTGAGACACGCATCAGACCCGAATCCTTAAGGTGTTTCGCACCCGAAACGTCAACCTGTCAAGGTTGTTCGAACATCGCAAGAGGCCTACATGCGGGGCCGATGTAAGAACGACGTAAAGGTGAAAAATCGGACGCGCATCAACCTCTCTTTTTAGGTTCTTCTTCTTCTTTTTTCTGCCATCTGTCAAACTCATAATTTGTTTTGATTGAAACAATTAGTTTATTTTTCGCGTTTTTTGCTCTTTTTTCACTTTATTTGACAAAAATATATACAGCGGGACAGGTTCCGGTTGATCTGGCCTGAAAGGATTCGTGTAGCGGTCGTTCCGAGGGAACTTGCATGGCGGTGCAGGAACGTGGTCGTCCGGTGTGGCATGTTTCGGGCGGCGTCGATCCGAGAGCGCTTGCAGTGCCATGGCCGCGTGCCGGTTGCGGACGGCGTTTGGGGTTGGGTGCAGACCAGGGGACTGGGCCATTCGGCAGAATGACAGTCGGCGGAATGACGTTCGGCAGACAACCAAAAGGCAGAAAAGGTCATTCGGCAGACAAACATTCGGCAGAAAGTAGATTCGGCGGAAAAGTACGAACGGCAGAAAAATGTTCGGCAGAAAAGGTCAAATGGCAGACAGGGTCATTTGGCGGAACGTCGATTGGCGGAAAAGCACATAAGGCAGAAAGGTTCATATGGCAGAAAAGTACAGAAGGTAGACAAACAAATGGCAGAAAAGATCAATAAGCAGAATATATCATAAGGCAGAATATTATTTGGCAGACAAAGTCATTTTTGTCGGATCTCCTACGAAAGGCCGAATCTCAGAAGGCCGAATCCCGAAAGGCCGAAATTCAAAAGGCCTAATTACTCGAAAGGCAGAATTCTCATAAGGCCGAATCCCAAAAGTCCGAATGCTCGAAAGGCCGAATCTCAACCCCGCCCGAATATTTTTTGAAGTTTATGTCCCTCGACTCTGACCAAAGTCGAGGGGGGGGGCAAAGAAATAAAAAAGTATAAAAATTGAAATTACGAGCCATAGTTTCAACATTTTAATGAAAAAAGTGTTTTAAAATGCATTATACACCTGTCCAGTTGTTTTGCAATCATTAGTTTCCAAAATATCTAAGTATTGACGAATTTTTTTTTTAATTTTTTTTTTTAGATTATTAATGCAGAAATATGCTTTTTAGATTGTTTTCAGTTCTTTAGACTTCTATTTTCATGGAAATTTTGAAGTTTTTTGGAATTTTTTTTTTGCCCCCTGATTTTTCAGACCGATTTTGAAGGGGGAGGGGGGGGGGGCGACATAAACTTTGAAAAATATTTGCAACGGCCTTATGTATTAAAAATTGGTTTCGAAATTAAGAAGGCATAACTTTCTAGCATTGCTGCTATAATTTTTTTTAAAATTTTCTATTTATTTGCCGCAAAAAATCAATTGCAATAGTTTGAATTCATTTAAGTACTTGGTGACGAATGATCAAATTTCGGTTATCGTCACCATAATTCAATAAACAACAAGATTGAAACACACAAATGCTTTAATGCATTCTACTCTACTCACTTGTATGCTTGGTAACAATATGATAGGTAAAGATAAACAGATTGTACTCATTATGTACTTATTTCGCCTAAAATTACAAAAAAAAAACAAAGTATGTTAGTTTAATGTATCTTTAAACATCATAATCAATGAAAATCGTGAAAATATGAACAAAATTCTGAATTCCACAATCATTCTGCCTTTCGAGCCATTCGGCCTTTTAAGACGTTTTGCCTTCTGAGCAAAATACAAAATCCGGCCTTTTGAATTTCGGCCTTCCGAGATTCTGCCTTTTGAGTTTCGGCCTTTCGAGGCAATCCCTTTTTGTCTAACTTCCCTGACTGAAAAGTCCGTCGGACGTCCGTCGTTTGTCGTCCGTGCAACCGTACGACGTCGCACGACAATGTCGT
Organism: Culex quinquefasciatus; assembly: GCF_015732765.1. Classification (NCBI taxonomy): domain Eukaryota; kingdom Metazoa; phylum Arthropoda; class Insecta; order Diptera; family Culicidae; genus Culex; species Culex quinquefasciatus. The sequence continues at coordinate 109,627,929 of NC_051862.1, forward strand.
GCGACATTCGCACGAATGTCATACGTTTTTGCACCAAATTGTCGTATTTGTCGTGCGATCGATCATCGAAATTGTTCGACATTGTCGTACGACATTCGACCGACGTCGCACGGTTTTGTTATTTAGGTTGTCGTGCCTTTGTCGTGTGCTGTTTATTCGGCTTTTTAGGTTATGTTGCAGTAAAAATAAACATTTTTTTTTTCAAATAGTTTTTAGATGTATTCAAGGGGTAGGACAGAGAGAAACTGAGTGACTCAATTTCTCAAAGTTACTCAATCTTACTCAATGTTACTCAATTTTTCTCCTGAGTAATTGGAAGCCAGGTTACGAAATTTGTGGATAGATGTTTTGACAGATCAGCGTGATTGCAAGAAATTATTTCATCCCACTAGGCTGCCGCATTTTTTTTCGGTTTGGTTTTTGCTGCGAAAAAAAATGTTCCGGATTGTGATGCGGAAGGTGGAAGATTTCTCCGTTGCCGCACGTGATCATTTACAACGCAGTGGTTTTTAGTTTGCTGGCCTAGCCAAGCTTCACGCTCTTTGAATGTCACCGTTCGACCGTTCCGTCAAGCTGCTGACCTCGTCGTGCCAAAGTGACCTAGCGCCATTTTTGGAATCCCATCAGAATGGGCGGACGAGGAAGACCCTCGGGATCCCCTTACTACGACTCGAATACGGCGGTTGTTCCGCGGCGGATGCCGTGCTTCCGGATATCGAAGTGGCAATCATTTTGAAAGGGGTCCTCACCCGCCTGGATGAGTCAAGGAGCTGTTTTCTTATGTCGTTCGCGTTCTTATCATGGTGGCCAGGACCTGACACGGGCTGCTTATAGTATCAAACATTCTGCCAGTAAGGAGCCTAAGTCTGAGGGGAATAGTGGGATGAAAAAAAATGAAACTGAACAAAACTTTATTGATGAATGATTAAACACATTTGCTAGTGGAGGTTGATGTTTGAGTAAAGCTGCAGAAGAGCGGTCATTGCTGGATTGAGTCATCGTCATATGTCCTCTTGGCTCAGCTTTTTGTAGTCGTCCTCGGGAAGGTGTTCGTAATGGCCTTCCTTTCGGAAACCGGTTCCACAAAACCTAATCCGTACCATCATCGCCCTCCTCGATCCGATCGTGGCCAGCACCGATCGGGCCACCTGACAGCCTGTCCAGTTTTTCAAGACCCCTCTGTTAAGGGTAGAAAAATTGGTAAATTTTAGAAATGGGCAGAAATTTGCATTGTTTCGGATTGTCTACCATTTCTTTTTGGCTTTGAAGCTTAGATCCACCTCACCGTACACTCGGAATGCCATCTGTTCTGCTGGGGGTCCGACCGAAGATGGCCAGAAAATCTAGTAGATCATTTCGCGCGTCTAGATATTTATCCTTCCGCTTGGCCGGCCGGCAGTCCATCGTGTCAGCCCGGGTCCAGTTATTTCTGTTGAGGATTCGATTCGCTTGGTCGCGAAAAACTCCTTTTTGCGGTCTTAATGTCGATCAGGATTTTTACGGTCATTGCCACGAGGCACTTTTTGACTTGGCCTCGTTTTTCTTTCATATTATTTTTCCTTCCCGATCATCTGGCCATATTTAATGCTATCATTACTTCCGGTGATGACCTCGGCGCGTTCAAGGAGCGGTTTGTGCTGGGTGGATTCCGGCCAGCAGAGCTTTCAGCACTTCCTGAGGTGGAGTCATCGCCATAAATCCAAACTTTATGCGCATCACCTGCAACAAATCATTACGAACGTATCCCGTTCAAGGAACCGTTGATTTCAGGTTGGTCGAAACGGGATAAAATGCCTCGTCCACAAAATCGACGATCACATCGGCAAACGTAATCCTGGCCACCGTGTCGTATTGTACACCTTTGTTTCGCAAGATCAAAGTATGTCCATGTCGATCGGAGATGTTTGCTGGACCGGGGTTTTGACCACGTTCCGATCGTTGAAGACGATGGCGTCATTTTCTATAAATCTTCTATAAATCAAATTGCCTTCCGGGGGTAGTTTAAGCGGCTTGTGGGTTTTGTCCAGGTTGACGTCCTGTCGCTGGAACCTGAAAATAGTTAGATTTGTTTTTGTGCCAACTTGGACACTAAAATTCCTTTCCTCCACGGACACGGAATCAAAAAAAAAGTACAAGGAACTGCCTGAATTATTCTACCATTCTACTGGCCGTCGCCCAAAACTGTTCAGGATTGCTTCCGGAACCATCCTTCCCAATGAACCGGCCTTTGCATCCGCCGTATCTAACGGAATTTTCAATAATTGAACCTATCTTTCTGTTTCGTTGGGGTTTTTCAGCTTCAAGTTGATTTTGTTTTGCATTATTTATCAACGTCAGTTGTCTCGCTTTCAAATGTCAGTGTCAAAATTTGTTACGTCGGTTGTGAACTCACATTAAGATTGAGAAATTCTAAGTGGCTCAATGTTACTCAATTCTATTCAAGATTTCTCAAAATCACTCACTGTCCTACCCCTTGGATGTATTTATTCTGTAAATTAATCTAAGTTGCGATCTTCACGTGGTTTTTGGCGTTGTCTTCCGGTTGGCCTTTTAGCTCATCTCGTCGCTTCGGCATCTTGGCCGGATTTTGTCAGCCATCTTTTCGAACCGACGCCAGCGTGTAGATACGGCACTGAAGCGGCTCTTTCGTTTATTTCCCACGGATTGATGGCCACCGGAGTACGGGACAACGTCGGTTTACGCACTTCTGGTGCGATCGTTACAGCTTTCGTTCCGTGGGACAACACGGAAATGCTGGGTTGTCAGCAGCAGGATTCGATTGGAATATTTTTGGTTACCTGAAAAAAGATTACGTCATTCGGCTAAATCATCCAAAACATAACTAAAAATATAAAATTTAACTTTCAATATAAAATTTAAAAAATGTAGCCAATTTACACTTGTAAATTTATAGGAAAAAAGACAAAAAATGTTTAACACAACAAAAAATTTCGAACATTTTATATTTCATGTAAAAAATCGTTGATGTTGATTTTTTATCAACAATTTGTATGGAGAATTTGGTTTTTTTTTTAATTTAAAGCGTGTGTTTCTTGGGATTCTGAAGTCCTTGCTTTAAAGAAGCAATGATCTTTAAAGTTTTTAAATAATTTTGAAATGTTCGAATGTTAGAATCGTAAAAATTTAAAATATCTTAATAATTTAAAAAAAAGATTAATACAATTTAAAAATTTTAAAGTTTATGATTTGTAGAATCCAAATATTTTACAATATTATCATTTTAAATTCTAATATTCTAAAATTGAATAATTTAACATTTTAATAATTTAATAATTTAATAATTTAATAATTTAATAATTTAATCATTTAATAATTTAATAATTTAATAATTTAATAATTTAATAATTTAATAATTTAATAATTTAATAATTTAATAATTTAATAATTTAATAATTTAATAATTTAATAATTTAATAATTTAATAATTTAATAATTTAATAATTTAATAATTTAATAATTTAATAATTTAATAATTTAATAATTTAATAATTTAATAATTTAATAATTTAATAATTTAATAATTTAATAATTTAATAATTTAATAATTTAATAATTTAATAATTTAATAATTTAATAATTTAATAATTTAATAATTTAATAATTTAATAATTTAATAATTTAATAATTTAATAATTTAATAATTTAATAATTTAATAATTTAATAATTTAATAATTTAATAATTTAATAATTTAATAATTTAATAATTTAATAATTTAATAATTTAATAATTTAATAATTTAATAATTTAATAATTTAATAATTTAATAATTTAATAATTTAATAATTTAATAATTTAATAATTTAATAATTTAATAATTTAATAATTTAATAATTTAATAATTTAATAATTTAATAATTTAATAATTTAATAATTTAATAATTTAATAATTTAATAATTTAATAATTTAATAATTTAATAATTTAATAATTTAATAATTTAATAATTTAATAATTTAATAATTTAATAATTTAATAATTTAATAATTTAATAATTTAATAATTTAATAATTTAATAATTTATTAATTTAATAATTTAATAATTTAATAATTTAATAATTTAATAATTTAATAATTTAATAATTTAATAATTTAATAATTTAATAATTTAATAATTTAATAATTTAATAATTTAATAATTTAATAATTTAATAATTTAATAATTTAATAATTTAATAATTTAATAATTTAATAATTTAATAATTTAATAATTTAATAATTTAATAATTTAATAATTTAATAATTTAATAATTTAATAATTTAATAATTTAATAATTTAATAATTTAATAATTTAATAATTTAATAATTTAATAATTTAATAATTTAATAATTTAATAATTTAATAATTTAATAATTTAATAATTTAATAATTTAATAATTAAATAATTTAATAATTTAATAATTTAATAATTTAATAATTTAATAATTTAATAATTTAATAATTTAATAATTTAATAATTTAATAATTTAATAATTTAATAATTTAATAATTTAATAATTTAATAATTTAATAATTTAATAATTTAATAATTTAATAATTTAATAATTTAATAATTTAATAATTTAATAATTTAATAATTTAATAATTTAATAATTTAATAATTTAATAATTTAATAATTTAATAATTTAATAATTTAATAATTTAATAATTTAATAATTTAATAATTTAATAATTTAATAATTTAATAATTTAATAATTTAATAATTTAATAATTTAATAATTTAATAATTTAATAATTTAATAATTTAATAATTTAATAATTTAATAATTTTAATTTAATAATTTAATAATTTAATAATTTAATAATTTAATAATTTAATAATTTAATAATTTAATAATTTAATAATTTAATAATTTAATAATTTAATAATTTAATAATTTAATAATTTAATAATTTAATAATTTAATAATTTAATAATTTAATAATTTAATAATTTAATAATTTAATAATTTAATAATTTAATAATTTAATAATTTAATAATTTAATAATTTAATAATTTAATAATTTAATAATTTAATAATTTAATAATTTAATAATTTAATAATTTAATAATTTAATAATTTAATAATTTAATAATTTAATAATTTAATAATTTAATAATTTAATAATTTAATAATTTAATAATTTAATAATTTAATAATTTAATAATTTAATAATTTAATAATTTAATAATTTAATAATTTAATAATTTAATAATTTAATAATTTAATAATTTAATAATTTAATAATTTAATAATTTAATAATTTAATAATATAATAATTTAATAATTTAATATTTTAATAATTTAATAATTTAATAATTTTATAATTTTATAATTTTATAATTTTATAATTTTATAATTTTATAATTTTATAATTTTATAATTTTATAATTTTATAATTTTATAATTTTATAATTTTATAATTTTATAATTTTATAATTTTATAATTTTATAATTTTATAATTTTATAATTTTATAATTTTATAATTTTATAATTTTATAATTTTATAATTTTATAATTTTATAATTTTATAATTTTATAATTTTATAATTTTATAATTTTATAATTTTATAATTTTATAATTTTATAATTTTATAATTTTATAATTTTATAATTTTATAATTTTATAATTTTATAATTTTATAATTTTATAATTTTATAATTTTATAATTTTATAATTTTATAATTTTATAATTTTATAATTTTATAATTTTATAATTTTATAATTTTATAATTTTATAATTTTATAATTTTATAATTTTATAATTTTATAATTTTATAATTTTATAATTTTATAATTTTATAATTTTATAATTTTATAATTTTATAATTTTATAATTTTATAATTTTATAATTTTATAATTTTATAATTTTATAATTTTATAATTTTATAATTTTATAATTTTATAATTTTATAATTTTATAATTTTATAATTTTATAATTTAATAATTTTATAATTTTATAATTTTATAATTTTATAATTTTATAATTTTATAATTTTATAATTTTATAATTTTATAATTTTATAATTTTATAATTTTATAATTTTATAATTTTATTATTTTATAATTTTAAAATTTTATAATTTTATAATTTTATAATTTTATAATTTTATAATTTTATAATTTTATAATTTTATAATTTTATAATTTTATAATTTTATAATTTTATAATTTTATAATTTTATAATTTTATAATTTTATAATTTTATAATTTTATAATTTTATAATTTTATAATTTTATAATTTTATAATTTTATAATTTTATAATTTTATAATTTTATAATTTTATAATTTTATAATTTTATAATTTTATAATTTTATAATTTTATAATTTTATAATTTTATAATTTTATAATTTTATAATTTTATAATTTTATAATTTTATAATTTTATAATTTTATAATTTTATAATTTTATAATTTTATAATTTTATAATTTTATAATTTTATAATTTTATAATTTTATAATTTTATAATTTTATAATTTTATAATTTTATAATTTTATAATTTTATAATTTTATAATTTTATAATTTTATAATTTTATAATTTTATAATTTTATAATTTTATAATTTTATAATTTTATAATTTTATAATTTTATAATTTTATAATTTTATAATTTTATAATTTTATAATTTTATAATTTTATAATTTTATAATTTTATAATTTTATAATTTTATAATTTTATAATTTTATAATTTTATAATTTTATAATTTTATAATTTTATAATTTTATAATTTTATAATTTTATAATTTTATAATTTTATAATTTTATAATTTTATAATTTTATAATTTTATAATTTTATAATTTTATAATTTTATAATTTTATAATTTTATAATTTTATAATTTTATAATTTTATAATTTTATAATTTTATAATTTTATAATTTTATAATTTTATAATTTTATAATTTTATAATTTTATAATTTTATAATTTTATAATTTTATAATTTTATAATTTTATAATTTTATAATTTTATAATTTTATAATTTTATAATTTTATAATTTTATAATTTTATAATTTTATAATTTTATAATTTTATAATTTTATAATTTTATAATTTTATAATTTTATAATTTTATAATTTTATAATTTTATAATTTTATAATTTTATAATTTTATAATTTTATAATTTTATAATTTTATAATTTTATAATTTTATAATTTTATAATTTTATAATTTTATAATTTTATAATTTTATAATTTTATAATTTTATAATTTTATAATTTTATAATTTTATAATTTTATAATTTTATAATTTTATAATTTTATAATTTTATAATTTTATAATTTTATAATTTTATAATTTTATAATTTTATAATTTTATAATTTTATAATTTTATAATTTTATAATTTTATAATTTTATAATTTTATAATTTTATAATTTTATAATTTTATAATTTTATAATTTTATAATTTTATAATTTTATAATTTTATAATTTTATAATTTTATAATTTTATAATTTTATAATTTTATAATTTTATAATTTTATAATTTTATAATTTTATAATTTTATAATTTTATAATTTTATAATTTTATAATTTTATAATTTTATAATTTTATAATTTTATAATTTTATAATTTAATAATTTTATAATTTTATAATTTTATAATTTTATAATTTTATAATTTTATAATTTTATAATTTTATAATTTTATAATTTTATAATTTTATAATTTTATAATTTTATAATTTTATAATTTTATAATTTTATAATTTTATAATTTTATAATTTTATAATTTTATAATTTTATAATTTTATAATTTTATAATTTTATAATTTTATAATTTTATAATTTTATAATTTTATTATTTTATAATCCGTATATCCGTATAACAGGGGTGTCAAACTAAAAAGTGACCTCTTTCGTTTGACAACAGTTGGTGTCAAACCATCGGGGTTTGAGTGTATTGTTAAAAGATAACCAAAGAAATAAACAGAATTGAATTGAATAGAAATAATTTTATATTTTTATATATTTTGAATTTTTATCATATTTTTTGAACGAAACCATACCTTTTAATTGTATTATTTTATATTTATTTGAATCTTAGAAAATTTTAATTGTGGAATTGAAAAGATTCAGAATTGAAAAAATAGAATATTATTGTTTAGAATTTGTGATGGTTTCCAGTCACCTTCCCCCACCCTCTTCTCCCCGCACACTTTCATCGTCCTCATTTATTTTCCGTCGTCCAAATGGGATGCACACCCCCTCTATCGTTTCAAAAACACAACTCACCGTATAAAAACCACGCACCGCCACCTCCCAATAAACACCAATCCGCTTCCTCGATCACAGACCGGGTGCTCCCCTTCCCGTCTTCCGGCATGGCCCGCCTGAGCAACGATGTGACCCGTTCTCCTCCACCTCCACCACGAAGGCCGAAATCAGGAAATCTGGAATATAAATATTGCTGTGATAAAGCCGCTCACAAAAAAGCAACGCTACTTACCAATCAACCGGCCAAAATCCACACGAATCTTTTCAACAACGTAAACTGGTTCGATTCGGTTCAAAGTTTCTCTGATTTGATCAAGTCCAGACAAGACCAACAGAAGAGAACTGTCAAACTGCGTCGACGAAAATCGCGACGTCAAATTGAAGGAAAATCGATGGAAAAAACAATGTCGGGCATGTCGAGTGTTTGTCGTCCGTTTGTCGTCCTTTCGACCAATCGATATCAAAACGGTAAAATGAAAACCGCGCGACAGCTCGTACGACGTGCGACATTTTTCAAACAGGGTTCCTACCAGCAACTTTATCGAGACAGGACCCAGTGAGACAACCTGGACTGAGCTTACGACTTAACCTGTAGGTCCGACGGGGGCCAACATTTAATTTCCCGTCCGACGGAAGGCGTGACCAGACAAATCTTTAAAAGGGCATAACATTTCCGATCTTTTGATACCCATACATCTAGGTTTTCTTTAAAACCCACGTTTTTAAATACCTGGGCTTTTTGCCTAGTTTGATCCACGAGAACAAAAATTACGAAAGTCCATACATTTTTAACAGGTTGCTCAAACGAAACCATAACAACGTTTTTGCCTAAGTATTTAAAAACGTGGGTTTTATAGAAAACCTAGATGTATGGGTATCAAAAGATCGAAAATTGTATGCCCTTTCCGATGCCACATAGATTGACTTGTGAATTGTGGACCGGTTCGGATGCCGGCGGATTTTCCGACGACGTAATTCCGGGTTGGTGCGAAATTCCAACGAAAAATCTATTCTAGCGATACAAAGACCCCCAAAACGGTGTTATACCCACTCCAGAATGTTTATTTAGCAATTCTATGGTAATATATTGACGTTCAGTTAAATTAAAAGTTTGCAAAATTAAGTTTAGATAAGTTTTATATATAATTTCCAGAGTTCTATAAACTTTCATACTAAGTAAGTAGTAAACTTTATATTCAATCCAAAATATTTTTTTAATCAGTCAAGGATGCCTATTTGGAGTTGGGAGACTGGAATTATGGTGATTTGTCAACAAATAACATTATTTATGTTAATTTTTCGAAAGGTGTACAAACTTTTGTTGCACCTTTTTTAATTTCTGTAATAGTATTTGTTATATAACTTTTTATTGAAATCATCTTTTCATGAGCTTTTTATAGCAAAATGTTCGGCATGAGTTTCTGAACAAAACGTAGTACTAGGTTTTTGTCAAACTTTTAATTGTTTATATGTTTCATCACAAAATGTGCATTGTGCCCAAGGGGTGTAAATACTTTTTTTACATACTGTACTTTCTTTTAATGTGTACCAATACCAACATTGACCAAAATATGACATCGGTATTATGTCTACAGCCCGAGTTATTCAACTGTCTCATTATAGACGCACTTGGCAGGAACAATGAGACACTCTACGAAAATCAATTATTTTCTAATAAAACGTCATGTTTTTGTATTGTTCCGTTGCAGGTAACTTGCCTTAATTATTTCAAAGCAATTTTACCAACTTGAAACTTTAATTAACAAAAGTTATACCAAAAAGTATCAGAATTTTGAAAAATCCATATATTTATACCAAAAAACTTTATATTTTTTGTTAAATGGAGTTAAAACTCAATAAATATGCCAAAAATCACTTTCAATTAATATTTTGAAAGAGTTACATATAGTGCGTCCATCCCGGGAATTCCCGGGATTTTTCCAAAACCGGGAAATCCCGAATCCCGGGATTTTTATATTTTATCCCGGGAATCCCCGAAATCGGTAAAAATATCAATGGAAATTCAGATTTTGTTGTGGAAATAGATTAACAACGATTAAAAAATAAAAAATAAAATATTAAGCATATATCAGCATTGATTCTACTTATAGAGAATAATTGTTAGATCCGTAAATTGAATAGCGCTTGAAATTTTTTCTCTTCACCAGGGTTATTAAAATATCAAAATATCAGCTCTCAGCAACTACAATTATCCCGCCTGAATATTCATGCCTCAAATACAATTGCTTTTATCTCCCTATTGAAACTATCAGTGCCGAACATAGCCGAACACGTTTTCGTGTTTACACACTCGCGATTGACATTTTCCTATTCTCTCTCATTCCCGCTTGCACGATTATCCAACCCTCACAGCGTTTAACCATAAAAGCCGGCACAAAACCAATTTATGCATGCGCAGTTTTATAGGACGTCATGCGTGGTCGACTTCTAATAGCCATCTCGCGTTCTCTCATTGCAATTTTCGGAGAGATTGAGAGACTCAGCGGTGAGAGCGCATAGTCAAGGAAAAGGGGAGGAGTGATAGAGAGAGAATGATATCGCTGAGAATCATGAGACACAAGAAGAGATCTCACAAGCTATAGTGACAGCCGCTATACTCTTGGATATTTTTGGTGCAGAGATAATCAATTGACAGCTTTTCTATCACTCATTTGCAACACTGCTCTTCACTTTTATATTCATTAATTTAAATTGAAAAAAGTAATTTTAAATATTTTTTATGAAACATCTTTGGCAACCAAGACAAATGTATCGAATCAGAACAGCTGTTTTAGTTTATTTTTTTTTGCATAATATTTTGATTTTTCTGATTGATTTCGGTTAAAACAGAAACAGAACAAAACAATTAGTACACCGATCTCCAAATTAATTGCTCTAAAATCTCGTGTACTTATTCAGTCTGTAGTCCAGATTTTCTCCAGTTGGCGGTAGGGACTTTAAGATAATTTGTAAAATATTTTTTTATTTTGGATTAATCAATAAATATTTTCTATTTAGAACATGAATGTCTAAACTTATCTTAAATTTTACATTTGTTGGTATGATTTTATTTGCTGTTTTTTTTTATTTGTTGTTTTAGACATTTTAAAAAAATGTTGAAGCTTTTCTGGTCATGTCTTATAAAAAAATGTATTTATAAGAGACTTATTCAATTTGAATCACACTGGATTAAAATTTTTGATACATTTGAAAACCAAAGCACAACAAAGAACAAAAACTAATCTTTCAAGCTATCTAAAAACGGTTATTCTTGTTCAGAGTAGATTTTCACCAATGAACAGTATTGAGCTAAATCCATGATTTTTAGCTTGAAAACATAAATTTTATTAATGTTTTAAAAATTCCCGGAATCCCGGGAATTCCCGGGATTTCAAAACCATTTTTCCCGTTTCCCGGGAAATTCAAAACCCGGGAAAATTGGACGCCCTAGTTACATAGATTTTGAAAAGAAGAAAAATCAAAGTGTCTCATTGTTACCCATGGGCTGAAAGGAGTGAGGAACAATGAGGCAGCCCTGGATTCTGGGTATATTCTTAATTTTGGTCAAACCAAAAGAAAGGACATTGTAGCCCAACTCATTCCCTATGAAACGTCGAAAAAAATCTGGAGAAATGTTAGTTTTGGTGTTTATGGCAGCCTATGAGCGAAAAACTATTTTTGTTCATAATTTACTTTTACACCCCAGAATCAAACATTAATGAATAACTTTTCAAGGGAGCTTCCATAACCAAAGCCACTATTATGGCAGACGTGTATCGTGTAGACACACCTTTCCCCAAAATATGAGCTTGTTTGGTTGAAATTACTACTTGTGAGAGCCATTTTATCATTGTTCCCGTGTCTCATTGATGATTACTCTACCCTAACCTACATCCCACATAGAAAAATGGGCGGAAAACGGCCAAAAAGCGGGGACGTTTTGCCTGTAAGCGGGCCCGATTTTCAGCACGCTTTTTCCCCTCGTTGTGGGCTTTTTCGTGCCAGAATGCAACATTTAGGCGGGCGTTTCGCATTTTGGCCGAGCTGTTACGCCCGTCTGTGGCACGCTTCTGGGCACATTTTGACCACGATAACGGGCAAAAAAACGATGGCGGAACGGGGCGCATTTCGGGGGTGCTTCTTCTTCTTTAGTATTTCCGGATTCAGTTTAGAGCGGTTAGGGTGATCAATACAAATTGGGTGTCAAAAAAACAAAACAGATTAAAATTTTTATTCAAAGAGTTCTTAAAATTACAATAAAAGTCACTAAACCTATTTAAAACTAGCTTATATAAATAAAAGATGAATTTATAGGTTTTAGTAAATTTAAACTGGTCCTATTGTTTTAAATAACTGAATTTGATAAAATTATTTTACTATACTAACCAAAATAGTTTCAATAACTTTAAATTAGTAGTAATTATTAAAATTTAGTTGAAGTTAGGTAAATTTTGTTAAATTAAGGTAAATTTAGATTAATTGCGTTAAATTTCAAGTTTAGTTTAATGTTAACTACAACTACAATACAGTTGAATCTAGTATATTTTATTTAAATTTAGTTTATTTAAGTAGAATTGAGTTAAATTGATGTGAATTAATTATAATATAGTTAAATTTGATTGAATTTAGTTAATTTTATTTGAATTTAGCTAAATTTCGTTACATTAAGAATAATTTAGTCAAATTTAGATAAATTTAGTTGGATTCATATAAATTAAGTTAACTCAAGCTACATAAAGTTATATCAAGTTAAATTAAGTTAAATAGAGCTAAATAAAGTTAAATGAAGTTAAATACAGTTAAATTAAGTTAAATGAAGTTAAATAAATTCAGATTTATTTAGTTAATTTAAGAAAAATTTAGTTAAAATAAGTTAAATTAAGTAAAATTTAGAAAAAAATAATTAAATTTATAAAAATTTAGTTGAATTTTGTTTAAAATTAGAAAAATGTAGTTAAATTTAGTTTAATTCAGTTAAATTTAGTTTAATTCAGATCAATTTAGTTAAATTCAGTTAATTTTGACTAAGTTTTGTAAATTTTGGTTAAATTTTGATAATTTTAGATAAGTTCAGTTATAGTAAACTAATTTTAGTTGAATTCAGTTAAACCAAGACAAATATAGATAATTTTGTCTAAATATAGTTAGATAAGGTTAAATTTTGTAAAATTTAGTTCAATATAATTGTTTTATTCGTTAGTCAAAAGAAAACACGTTGTTTCTACTTAACTAACTGCGTTTATTCTCGACGACGTTACTGCTCCGCACTCGGAAGGAGAAAGAATCAATGAGCACGAATGAACGAGAAAAGCGCGGGCGCGCGCTGCTGAATGACGTTCAGAGGGAACGTTCACAAACTACGAATTCCGGGGCCGGCTACATATGACGTACCACAACATCCTCCCTGTTTTACAATAAAGAAAATGTTGTTTTTTCTGGATCTCTTGAACGTCGAATTTCCTCGATACTCGACATCACGTGTGAGGTTTCTTACGTGGACGCAAGTTTTCCGGATAGTATGGAGTCCGCGTGACATCTACTCTCTGGTTTCGGGTCAGGAAAGGTCTGGTTGAAGTTGGATTTCCGCTCTTCCCTGGATCTTGTAGTGACCTTCCCTGATGGACTTCAACATCTCTCTGTCCTACGATGCTCTGAACTTTCACACGGTGAATATTCATCAGCGATTGACCAGGATCTGGGGCACTTGACGGTTTTGCAGAACTTGACCAATTCCAGGACACGACATACGTTCGCCGAAAGGAGAGGACCATGATCGAAGTTTACAACTTGCATTAATAGGTTGTACTTACGACCTGCTTTCCGACATGGAACCTTCACTTGACCGATCACTGGAATGTTGTATCCACCAAATCCTCGGAGACGAAACGCTGATTGCTCCAGCTTGACTTGGTCATGTCCTGTCATCCTTTTTAACCATTTAAGTCCCACAAGGCTGATGTTGGCGCCAGTATCAAGCTCGCACGACACGAACTGCCACTTTCCAGCGACGAGACACTCCAGCTCCGCCGAAACACTTCCGCCGTTGATTGCCTTTTCGACGATCTTCCCGATTGAACGGGTATCACTGCTATCACTCTCACTTTCCTCCGTCGTTGAGCCTTCATCTTCGTCACTTTCGGTCACACGATGCTTCTTCTGCTTCTTTCTTCGCTCAGCTTTACACACTTTTTCGAAGTGGTTTTTTCCACCACACCTGTTGCACTTCTTCCCAAGTGCTGGGCATGCACCCTTGGTAAAGTCGTGCATAACGCCACAGAACTTGCACTTCTTCTTGCTCCTCTTTACGCACTTGACTTCGCCGCTCTGCTGCACTTCGGTTACTGGGTGGCGTTCGGAGATCTCCTCGGTACGGCACATGTCCAAGGCCACAGCTTCCGTCAGGTGTTGGGTAGTGATCAACTTCGATCTAAGTCGCAACCACTTTACCGACGTTGCTAGCTTGTACATGATCATGTCTTCCTCCAGAACATTAAACTTGCACAACTTGGCGAGCGACTTAAGACGGCACAGATAGTTGTCGATGCTCTCATCTGCTGCTTGTTCCAATGAAAAGAACTCGAACCAGTCCACGAACTTGTTCCGTTCACGGGTCACTTTGGCTTTGATCGCTGCCAACACTAATGCTGGATCGTCCCGCTGAGCCGCCGTCAGCTCAAAGTTGTAATACTTTTTCAACGCGTCTCTGCCCACCACCGAAAGCAAAATACTGGCTTTTTGCTTATTCTGCGCAACAGGCCAACCATCCATGCCGATCGCACTGGCATACGTTTTCCAGTTCTTTTCGAAAAAGTTAAAGTTCTCCTCCATTTCGCCCTCTAACTCCAGCGGGGGCGGAAGAGGAATGTACGCCGCTGCAGGGTTTCCGGCTTGTGAGTTCGCCGCAGGCCCACCTGCCGGCGGTTTCACCTGATGGTCCTTGAGAGAACCAATCATCTCTTGAAATCTTCCCATAAATTGGGCGAACTGATCTGCATTAGCCTGTCCCATTTTGTGGTCATGTCGAGGAATTTCAGTTGCTCACTTCTTAAATGGTAGATTATGATGTTAGGAACAATGTTTTCTTAGACAAGAAAAAATAATAAAATACTTTCTCGCACCCCCTAATCGATTTACTGAAAAAAATCACTTTTTTGAACAAATTTTCTAAAATCGCTTGGAATCAATACAAAAACTGTTTCGATCAGGTGTGTATTATCTTCAAACGATAGGTTTTTGTCCATAGATTAAGATGCACTATCAGTATTAGACGAAAATTTAAGTTTTTGGACTCGAAATTCATCGAGGCAAGCCGTGCGTGCGTCGTGACGTTTAAAATTTTTGCTCCGCGTTTTTCGTTTTCTTAAGAGTTTTAAACATTTGAAAATTTTAGTTTACAATGGAATTTAAGTTTCAAATTTATGATTGTATGGAAAACGGTGTGTTAACTTTTCGCGATTTTTGTTCCGGTAAATCTCTTCCGGTTGAAAACTTCCGGCGGATCTCTGTCCCGGTGGATAGATGCAGAATGAGCTGGAGTTGGAAAGCGGAAGAAGCATTCGGGGAAGTGAAGTTCATAGTTGTTCCAGATGTGAAATCTTTTTCTGGACGATTCAGTCCTAAGCAAGAACGGGAGGAATCAGGTTTGGAAAAGAAGAAGAAAAGAAGGAAAATTTTGAGGTGGAATCTTCCTTCAGAGGGAAGTAGAAACGGCTGGAAACAGGAGTGGGATGAGGAAGGTTCAAAAGCAAGAAATTTAGAGTATATAATTTGAAAGCGGTTGTGGAATTGAAGATTTTTTTGGCGATATTTTGAAAGTGAAAATAGTGTTGTCACACGAAGCTTTACCAAGCACGCGTTTGTGGCAAGGGGCCGCCTCTGCTGCGTCTGGGTGATTTGTCGAGTGCTAAAAACTCAAAAGCGGCTGCCAGCAGGTGTGATGGAAACAAAATTGCGTTGAAAAGGGAAAATTGTGATGATAGTAGAAATTTTGTGAAAAATCAGAAGAAATTAGAGATGGCGGATTGACGGGAACATAAAGGAACAGAGGGTCGCAGAGTAACAAGCGAGAGAAAACTTGCAGAGCTGACGTTCGATGCCTACTACGACCATTTGGGTTTTTTTTGAAATTAAATATGTCTTTATTGAACTCTCTTATAATAATTACATTTCTTTTACATGATAAGTGGTATGGCCTAATGCTCTTCATCTTTGTTGTATTTTTCGTTTTATTATTAACTGATCATATTTATTTATTTGCTTCAAATTGTTTTACATTATTGCATTGAATTGAATACATTTGGGTAAAAAAGAAAAAAATCACTTTAACAACTAATCCTAATCTAAAACTAAAAAATAAATCAATTGAAATATTCAAAATCACTAGAACGAGTAAACTACGAACTGTATTTTAAGATGAATGCTCCAAGAGTTCTTACTTGTTCCTGGCGAGTTTTACAACCACGCAGTGTTGTTGTCATCTCAATGAAAATGTTCAGAAGTTCTTGTGGTGAAAACAGGTCACTACTGCCTTCACCCGTTGATGTTGGTTGGTTTTCCTCGGTTGCTGACTGAAGCCTGGAGGTGTTGTATGCTCTGCAACTCTTTGCCGCTGATTCAACGGCAATGGCTGCAGATTTGGAACCACTCGAGTAGATCCTGCTCCTGGTGACGCCAAAGCAGGAAAATCCACGTCCGTGTATGCTGGTGGTGTTTTACGACGATTTGGTTGGTGCCTCGTCGTCGCTTGCTGCCGAATTTTTAAAAACTCAGCACGTTTTGGGCAGCTTCGATTCTTGGTAGAATGGTTGCCGCCGCAATTGAAGCATTTGGCTTCGATGTTCTCGTTGATTGTTTCGCAAGCTTGAGTTTTGTGCTCACCTCCGCAGGTTGCACAACGACTCTTGATGAAACAGTTCCTTCCACCATGTCCAAACTGCAAGCAATTCGAACATTGTGTCACGTCACGGTGCACTGGACGATAACGTTCCCAAGTCACGATGATGTTGAAAATTGCCCGAACTGCTTTCAGCTCAGACGGCGTTGTCGATCCTTTCTCGAGATGAACCAGGTACAGTTGATCACGATACTTGATGTCCTTGTTGTGTCTCGTCATCTTGAAGACTTCGATCACGTTCAACTTAAGAGTTTTGAGCTCTTCTTTCAGCACACTCACATCCATGTCGTACAGGCCTCGGAGGACCTGTTTCATGGGGCGTTTACCCTTTCGTCATGGCTGTAGTATTCAATCTTTGTGTTGTTTAGGAAATCCCGAACGTAGTTGTAATCCTTTCTGGTAGGTAGCAGAATTTTGAGTCCATCAGCACACAAGCGAATGGAAGCTCGTAAAGCACCAGATTTGATAAACCCGGTCAGCCACTTTCGCACCGAATCCGATGACGATGTTTTCACAAAAATGGGTGGCAACTTTTCCCGTCGTTCAAATTCTTCCTTCTCGCTCACGTCCACAGGGAGGGTAGCGAACTGGTTTCCAGACGAATTTTGAGCGTCCTTGCTCAAACTACCTGGCTTTGCAGGTAGCGCTTCGGCATTCTTTAGCTTCTTCAAATCTGCCGATCCTGCTGGTGAGGACCGCCTCTTTTTCTTGCCGTGAGGCATTTTTTGCACTTTTAAAGCACTTTTCAGGAGCTAAAATCCAGGAGTACCTCACTGAATGATGGTCCACAAAGGAATGACCATTTGGGTGAGTTCGTTCTATGTTGAACATTTTAGTGGGGAGGGGGAGAACATAAGTGCGAGAGCCAATAGATCTGAGTGAATTTGTTAAATTAAACTAATTTCATCATATTTTACAAAACCCAAAAAACCATGATATATTCCATCTATAATATTCTACTTGTCGAAGATTTTCATGTCGTTTCATTTTGATGTCAGAACTTCATAAGAAATTATGTGACTCTAAACTGACGTAGCATTTTACCCATCCATTACTTTATTTTTTTTAAATTCTGATCTTTACCATAAATTTATTTTAAAAATCAAATAAAAAACTGGTTTTATAGTATAATAACTTCGTAATTTTCCTCTAATTGGTCGCAGTGGCAATAAAGCTCAACAAAAGATAGTATAACATAATTCTGATAAAATTGCTTTATTCCCTGCTATCTAAAAAAAAAATTGTTATATCATATTATTATATGGTAAAAATGTTTTGTAACAGTAAATGCGTATTAGTTACAACAAGTAAAAAGTGATTATTCTAACTTCTGTCTAAAATGCTCTAAAATGCAGTCAAAACTGAGACATAATATCTACAAAATAAAAATAATCCTTTACAAATGTTTTGAAGTTTTTATTAATTAAAAACTGGTCAAGATTTTGGCTTGATTGATACATTTCTCTGGTTAGTTTGCAAGGCGTCGTAACAGCCACCGCGACCTCCGACACTTATTTGTTTTGTTTTCCGGAACAAATCAATTTTTTATTGTTTTTTTTTTGAATAAAGATTTAAAAGAAAGGCAGATGAATAATTCAAAGCATTTCGGCACACATTTTGGATAATTCGTAAATTGATCGAGAACGGCTTCGTTTAGAACTTGCGCTTAGGACCTTTTGAAAACTAACCCGAGATTTGTCAAATTGTTGAAAACTCAAACATTACAGTTTTGGATCCAACTGGTGGTTTCATTTAATAGTTATTTTCAAAATATGTTTTGTTACAGGTATAAATATTTAACATTAAATTTCAGGATCCCTGGGGAGACTTTATTCATTAAATTTATAGTTTAATTTCTAGAATTGTCTCGATGTTGGCACCAATACAAAATTGGTTTAACTGTACTTGCAGATTATTTGAATAAAAAAAAGTATTTTATGGCATCCTAAATTGTCAATACTTAGTAATTTGCTATGTTAGTTTTTATCAATATTTATCAATCATTTTTTGACAGCATTTTAAACATATTGTTGCCAAAATTGGGACAATTTTCTATCAGTAAGAATTGTGACACTTGTTTTGAAGTTTTTCTTCTCCAGCGTCTTCATTTTTCTCTAATGCGGTTTTAGCTCTAGCTGTTGTTGATTATTTGATCATAGCTGCTTAATAAATTTTGGAAATTAAAGCTTCTAAACAACGTGAATTATATTACAAGTTTTATTTCTTTGATCTTTCATTATTTTCCCTTACATATTTATTATATAATTTGTATTTAAAATTCAAACTCCAATGCCCGTGTTACCCCACTTCCCTTTGTCTTAGAGGGCTCATATTTGGCATGAGTTCATCTCATGTATAGACAAACAAACGCTGAAAGTTTCATCCAAATCGGAGCACCTCGATACGACCTTTAGAACAAACCGAGCAATATTTACAAAAACTGCCTCTTAAACACGCAAATAACATTCCAAAAGGGTGTAGCTCCAAAACATCACTGTTTGCACGAAATTTGATTTCAGATTCGGATTCAGCGGCCAAAATTACTATAAAAAAGCATACCCTGACCTTTGATACATATGCTTGCTACATCGTGTAATTAGTAGGCCTTGCTTCAGAATTCTGAGAAATTTTGAAAATTGGCACTTTTTTCCTCACTAAAACTCAAATATCTCGGCTCTGGAGTGTCGAAATTGCATTTTCTCAGAAGGAAAAATGTTCGCCAAGAAATTTCCTACAAGCTGCACGTATTGGTTTCACTGGGAAAAATAGGCTACCCTGAATTAAATGAACATTTCTGAAAAAAGTTTCGAAAAAATGCGATTTTTTCGACACAAATCCGCCTGGGAGAGTCCAAAAACTTACATTTTCGTCCAATATTGATAGTGCATCTTAATCTATGGACAAAAACCTATCGTTTGAAGATAATACACACCTGATCGAATCAGTTTTTGTATTGATTCCAAGCGATTTTAGAAAATTTGTTAAACAAAGTGACTTTTTTCAGTAAATCGACTAGGGGGTGCGAGAAAGTATTTTATAATTTTTTCTTGTCTAAGAAAACATTGTTCATAACATCATAATCTATCATTTAAGAAGTGAGCACCTGAAATTCCTCGACATGACCTCAAAATGGGACAGGCTAATCTGCATCCATTTTCTGCACTATTTACTTCCGGAAAACACTCAAAGCAACGCGTGAACGAAAAAAATATAGCTGCTAACAGGATCGAACACGTTTGCTTTCACTGCACAACTGCCCAAAGTCACTGCCGCAAATGATTTTTTCGTCGCTTGAGATGAGTTTTTCTTATTTCACTTCCGCGATTTTTAATGACGCCGGAACACCACGAGTGCTTCTGACACCATGTTTTATTCGTTAGTCAAAAGAAAACACGTTGTTTCTACTTAACTAACTGCGTTTATTCTCGACGACG
Organism: Culex quinquefasciatus; assembly: GCF_015732765.1. Lineage (NCBI taxonomy): Eukaryota > Metazoa > Arthropoda > Insecta > Diptera > Culicidae > Culex > Culex quinquefasciatus. Next base: position 109,648,505 of record NC_051862.1, read on the forward strand.
TTACTGCTCCGCACTCGGAAGGAGAATGAATCAATGAGCACGAATGAACGAGAAAAGCGCGGGCGCGCGCTGCTGAATGACGTTCAGAGGGAACGTTCACAAACTACGAATTCCGGGGCCGGCTACATATGACGTACCGCAACAATAATTAAACATAGTTGAATTTAGTTAAATTTATTTAAATATAAATAAGGCTGGTAAAAATATTTTTAAAAGTTTTTGTCACCCCCCCCCCCCCCTTCAAAATTGGCCCGAAAAATCAGGGGGCAAAAAAATATTTTTACAATAAACTTCAAAATTTCAATGAAAATTCAAGTGCAACCAGCTGAAATCAAATTAAAATACATTCTCCTGCGTTTAAAATCATTTTTAGCATGTTTGGGTTTATTAAAAAATCTTATGATTTTTTGAAGATTTTCGATGCAAAATCTTTTTTTTTCGATACAATTTTTGTTTTTGTCAGATCTTAGATTTTTTGAAAACTAATGATTGCAAACAACTGAATTAGTGTAAAATGCATTTTAAAACACTTTTTTCATTTAAATGTGAAGACTATGGCTTGTTATTTAAATTTTTATATTTTTATTTTTTTGCCCCCCCTTGACCTCGGCCAGGGCCGAGGGACAAAAACTTTTTTAAATATTTGCATCGGCCTTCGGCAGTGCGTGGCCGAATGGTTACGCTGTCCGCTTTGTAAGCGGATGATTCTGGGTTCGATTTTAGCGAGTTGTGGCGCTATAACCACGGCAAATAGAGTCCAGGGCATTCGTGGAAATACAGTGTCCCATCCCAGAGGGTCCCGGAGTACCAAACCTTCTTAGCATGGTGCTCCCAACGAATACAACCAAAATCTCGGAGCAATCCGAAGGTCGTCAGTTCAAACACTGGGGTGGAAGGTTCCTTGGAGTAGAAAGAGGTTTGAGTGCTCTCCCCATTCAAGCCTTCGGACTCCTAGGTTCGAGCAGAAACTTGCAATAGAGACCATAAAAGACCCGGGGGTCGTTAATGTTGATGGTTTGATTTGATTTTGGCCTAAATATAGCTAAATATAGTTGATTTTAGTTAGATTTGGTTAAATTTACTAAAATTAAGTTAAATTTACTAAAATTTAGTTAAATTTATTTGGATTTAATTAAATTTAGTTGAATTTTGTTACACTTAGTCCAAATAAGTCAAATTAAGTTAGATTAGGTAAAATTTTATTAAGTTTCGTAAAATTTCGCTTTATTTAGTTCAATTTAGTTAAATTTAGTTAGATTTAGTTAAATTGAGTTATAGTTGGTTACATTTAGTTATAATTAGTTAAACTTAGTTAAATTTAGTTAGATTTATTTAAATTTAGTTAAATTTAGTTAGATTTAGTCAAAATATGTAAAAATTAGTTAGAATAATTAAAATTGAATAATCTTTGTTAAATTTATTAAAACTATGTTTAATTGAGTAAAATTTAGTTAAATTGGATTAAATTAAGATAAACTAAGTAAAAATTGGTAGAATCAAGTAGAATTATGTCAAATTTAGTTAAATTATGTTATACTTAGTAAGATTGAGTTATATTTCGCAAAACTAAAGTCAATTAAATTAAATTGAGGTAAATTTAGTTAAATTAAGTTAAATTAAGTTAAATTTAGTTTAAAAATATTAAGTTTAGAAAAATTTCGTAAAATTTAGTTTAATTTGGCTTAAATTAGTTAAATTTGGTTAAATAAAATTAAATTTGGTTAAATAATGTACAATTTATTTATTTTTAGTCAAAAAAGTTGAATAAATAAAGTAGTATTAAGCTTAATTAGCTCAATTCACTTAAATTTAGGTAAATTTAGCTAAATTTACTTAAATTTTGCTAAATTTAGAAAAAAATAGTTAAATAGAGTTTAATTACTTTTAATCTAGTAAAATTAAAATAAATTTAGTAAAATTGAGAAGAATTTAGTTACATTAAGCAGAATTAAGTTAAATTAACTTAAATTATGTTAAATTTAGCAAAACGTTGGTAAAATTTAGTTGAATTTGGCTAATTTTAGTTAAATTTGGCTTAATTTAGTTAAGCTTGATTAATTTTTGTTTAATTCTGTTGAATTCAGTTAAGTTTAATAAATTTCATTAAACTTCGCAAATTTGATTTAAATTAGGTTAAATTTAGCAAGCAAGTTAAATTGGGGTAAATTAAGATAAACTTAGTTAAAATTGGTAGAATAAAGTGAAAAAAGTTCAATTTCGTTAAATTAAGTTTTATTTAGTAAAATTGAGTCAAATTTGGTAGAATTCAATTCAATAAAGATAAATTCAGTAAAATTTAGTAAAATTTAGTTAAATATGTTGAGTTTAGTAAAATTTGGTTTAATTTGGCTAAAATGAGTAAAATTTAGTTTAAATAAGGCCGATGCAAATATTTAAAAAAGTTTTTGTCCCTCGGCCCTGGCCGAGGTCAAAGGGGGGGGGGAGGGGCAAAAAAATAAAAAATATAAAAATTTTAATAACAAGCCATAGTCTTCACATTTAAATGAAAAAAGTGTTTTAAAATGCATTTTACACTAATTCAGTTGTTTTGCAATCATAAGTTTTCAAAAAATCTAAGATCTGACAAAAACAAAAATTGTATCGAAAAAAAAAAGATTTTGCATCGAAAATCTTCAAACCCAAACATGCTAAAAATGATTTTAAACGCAGGAGAATGTATTTTAATTTGATTTCAGCTTGTTGCACTTGAATTTTCATTGAAATTTTGAAGTTTATTGTGAAAATATTTTTTTGCCCCCTGATTTTTCGGGCCAATTTTGAAGGGGGGGGGGGGGGGGGGGTGACAAAAACTTTTAAAAATGTTTGTACCAGCCTAAGTTAAAATATGCTTAAAATTGTAAAATTTTGTTGAATTTTATCAAATGTGGCTGAATATAGTTTAATTTAAATAATTTTGCCTAAATTTTTAAATATTAAGTTTGATTTAATTGAATGTACTAAAATTAACTTCAATTCAATTAAATTTAGTAAAATTTTACTAAATTCAGTTAAATTTAGTTAAGTTTAGTCAAATGTGGCTAAACGAATCTATGACATTTCCCCGAAACCCACATTCCCGAAGAGACATTTCCCCGAATGCCACATCTCCGAAAAGACACTTTCCCGAAATGTCATTTACCCTAAAATCATTTCCCCGAACAATCCATTTCCTCGAACGGCCACATCCCCGAATGGCGACTTCCCCTAAAAACCATTTTCCCGAATGATCACTTCCCCTAATTTTCCACATCCCTGAAAATAATTTTCCCGAATGACCATATCCCCGAACGGCCATTTCCCCGAACGCCACGTCCCCGAACCTGGTCAGGCGGGTATGGCCGTTGCCCTGAACCGCGCGCGCGGTTCTGGGCAACGGCCATACCCGCCTGACCAGGTTCGGGGAAGTAGCGATCAATAAAGTATCATGTCCACAATGGAACGTTCAAAAAATTCCGAGCTTCAGGCCGTTCAAAGTTTATGTCGCCCCCCCCCCCTTCAAAATTGGTCCGAAAAATCAGGGGGCAACAAATTTTTTTTTTCAAAAAACTCCAAAATTTTAATGAAAATAGAAGTTAAATCAACTGAAAACAATCTAACATGCATTTTTCTGCATTAATAATCATATTTAGCATGTTTGGACTGGATTAAAAATATGTTGATTTTATATGAAGTTCCAATGCACAGCACCGCTATAACTTTTTTTTCACAAAAAATAAAATTTTCGTCAATACTTAGATATTTTGGAAACTAATGATTGCTAAACAACTGGACATGTGTTTAATGCATTTTAAAACACTTTTTTCATTCAAATGTTGAAACTATGGCTCGTAAATTCAATTTTTAAACTTTTTTATTTTTTTGCCCCCCCCTCGACTCTGGTCAGAGGCGAGGGACATAAACTTCAAAAAATATTTGCAACGGCCTCACTTGAATTTTGAATATTCAAATTGATGTAAGTGCGACAACTGGCCAAAGGGATTTAAGGTCAGAACGTGTTTGACACACGTTCAGGCCCGACTACCGTAAAAATTTGTAATTGTTACTCGGGACCTTGGCAACTAAAATCAACCAAACTTCGGGACAATGCACAGAATGGTCAACCAAACAAAACGTGTTTGGCTCTATTTTTCGTTTATTCAAGGCCAAACATTAAAACGCGTTTTTCTCGGAACGTCAAAAAGCGACAAACGACAAGACAACACAACAACGTCGATTTGATACATTGATCATTTCGCAAAAAATGCTTTTAGTTGAAAATCAAAATACAGTCCAGACTCGATTATCCGAAGGCCTTGTCAAAAGTTCACTTCGGATAATCAAATAATACAAAAAAAATAAGTCGTCTTTTTTTTTAGGCTGTCGAGCTTAAGTATAGCCCCTAAACTACTTTAAAGTGATCAAGTAATTTTAAATCTAAAATGGCGGTGATGAAATATTCAAAAAATGCATATTGTAATTCAATAATCAACTATTTAGATTTGATTGAAAGGGTTGGTCGCGGAACTCGAATTGGACGCGAAAAAATTAAAAAAAAATGTTCATAGCCATATGCCAAAATTGATTAAGACAAATCAGTTCAGTTAAACAAAATCTAGAACAAACTGAATCCTGCGCATCGAGTCAGTCGCTTCGCTTCGCTTCGCTAGGAGACGGTGATTTTAGCGGATTGCAGACTGGATTTCGTCATGTTAAGTGATGATTGTCTAAGCCCAAGTTGCCTAGGAATTGATAACTGGGAAAAGAACCAACTCCACCTGAACCAGATTCTCAACACCATGACAGCCGTCCATTGCCGGCCGCTCCCATCTCCACCGCGCACCAGGGACAAGGAAAAGGATTTGGAAGACGGGAAGTGTTGATGCTCCACTTTTTTCAGAGTATTAAGGGAAAATCTCCACGGTATCCTCAAGTAAGTTTCGCTTGGAGTTGGACGGTTTTTGGGAAGGTAAAAGGTCTAGGATACGCTCTAAGCAAGCGTTGCGACCATTGGCATGGTGTGTTTAAGGGCTTTAGTTTTATTCTCAAGGCAAGCAATCGGATGCTGCTGTAGAGACAATTCCGGTTTAGTTTTAAATTTTAATCAAACAGTTCAACCCTAGACAGCCGGCTGTGGAAAGCTTGAACTGACCAAAAGAGAATTAAACGCGTCCGTTGTTAATATGTGATTTCATTCTCTCTCATTTTAAAGAAATATGTAGCGAATTTATCGAATATAGAATGCATACAAGACGCGATCTTAAATAGAACAAAATAAAACACAAAAAACGGCCACGCATCTTCGCTCCTTCCACAGAACTAGAAATTAACTATTTTAAAGAAAAACTATGTGAATAATCTAACAGGAAATAAATAATGTTGTAAATGCGCGATTCATGTGATTATGATTCATGTTGAAGGAATCTACCGGTGTTAGAATAAGGTACACACATAAACGCACACACACAAACACACGGGCGCGCGCGCACCGTGCGTTAACACGGAACAAACTCACCGGAGTCATGCTTGATTTTTGAAATCCACAAGAGCAGCTGCAAAGATAGCTACAGATTTTTCTTCCTTTGTACAGATTTTGAAGAAATTGGTTTGGCACCATCGTTGTCGAAAAACGCGCGCGCTCTCTGGTGGTTAGTAGCGGAATCTTATCCCAAACAAAGAAGCAAAGAGAATGCTGGATGACGTAGTTCGTTTCCCGACGAATGCACTGGGATTTAGGCACACAAAATTCCGTCTAAGCACTGAGTATTTCTCTAATATTCCACTATGTACATCACGTATACGGTCTGAACTTTAACAAAACCAAATAATATAACGATAGCACTTGAAAAAACACCGAAAATCGACAAAATTTCCGCGGACCGCGACGCGCTTGCAACCGACTGAAGTGGCAGTGCTGCCGACTCTCCCATTTTGACTAAACTTTGTACTCCGATATTAAAACATATCCCGTTATAAACCTAACTTTTGTGTTTTAAGCTGAATTGCTAATTCAAATATGGGTCATTCCATCTGAAGCGGAACAGCATTTGAAAATTAGCCTCTTCGATCCTGCTCAAATTTGGCAGGGCTATTGATACTATCAAAACATGCAAGAATCCCGAATTTCATCCAAATCGGAACACCCCCTCCATTTTTGTACCTCCCCAAAAAATCGACTTTTTGGCGATTTTTGACCAAACCTCCTAGTTTCAAACGACGATAACTCAGGAACCACAAATCTTAGAGGGTCGGTCTTAGACTCAATTTTGAAGGAAATTGTAGAATCGTTTCCGTGATCAAAATTTTGATTAATTTATTTTGTCTACCTGTATTGCGCAATTGAAAACTTTAAACGGCCGTATCTCAAAACACCCCAACTTATTTTTTTTATTTGACCTCACCATCGTGTTCCCCGGCCAATTTTACATAAGAATCACTTATCGACAGAAATGAATATGTTTCGTTGCAGAGATATCGAATTTTAAAGTTTTGTGTTTTCGAGATTTCCTGCATCAGCTTCATTCGACGCATCTGCTAGAAGCACACAGGCGGGCTGATCAATAACTGCTACCTGGCCATTTATTGAAATAATATTTCATCATAAATAATCTTTATCAAATTGGGCAAAAATTGACTGTATGGAACACTGTAGGAAACTGGAGTTGAATCACGAATGTTCATCTGCTCAAAAGAATGAATGAAGTGAATTTCTGTGCTAACCCACAGGACAGAGCAATAACGACACACAGTAAAGGGCAGAATTGGATTCCGACGGAGCGAGCAGGAAAATGCTATTAATCTTGTTAGTAACACTAAACAATAAGTGCACGATACATTAATGAGTAAAAAATATGAACTAAAATTAATAAAATTTGTTGATACGTTGTACTCTAGTGAAGGACGATCACAAGGAGTAGGAAAAGGATTTCTGGAAAGTATAAAACTGAAAAAATGTAAGAAAATAACAAAGTTTGATCTGCTGCAAAGCGGCTAATTCCCCAAATTTAGTTGCGATGATTTCGACACCGTCCGAACAACAGTATTTTTTCTTATATCATTCTTGGATTCTTTTAATCAAATGGAGATGGCTCACAATATAAAAATTGATTTTATATAATCGATCTTTTAAACCATAAATCGGATTTGCAAAATTATGGTAAAGTGTCAATAATAAACTATAATAATAATAATAATAATAATAATAATAATAATAAAAATAATAATAATAATAATAATAATAAAGCAGGTTTTGGGCTTTTTGCTGAATGGCACTATTTTGCTACCGCCCATGATAAAGGCCCTAGTCATAGCCTCGGAGGTACTCTAAAACGGTTAGCAACACGTAAAATAACCCAATAAATATTCCTTTCACAAAAATAGATTGATCAAGGTAGGGGAACAGCATCTAATTCCAGCGTTCCTCTAATGTTGCCATATCAGCGCTTTGGCATTCAATTACAGCTGATTAAAAGCGTTTTCAATTGAAATCGAGTGATAAATAGCTCAATAATAAGTGAACAAGCAAGTTTCTATCAAAAGTTTTGCAAAATTTGTTGTTTAAATAGTGAAAATGAGCAAATTGGACGAAACTAGGAGCGAGGACATAACCTGCCAAACATACTAGAAATTTCTAGGTATTAGCTATATGAAAAATATTTGCGTAAAATTGTAAAAAATATAAATTAAATTAATCATCTCCCAGAACACCAGGTAGCAGTTATTGATCAGCCCGCCTGTGTGCTTCTAGCAGATGTGGTGAATGAAGCTGATGTAGGTTATCTCGAAAACACAACACTTCAAAATTCGATATCTCTGGAACGAAACATATTCATTTCTGTCGATAAGTGATTCTTATGTAAAATTGGCCGGGGAACACGATGGTGAGGTCAAATAAAAAAAATAATGTGGGGTGTTTTGAGATACGGCCGTTTAAAGTTTTCAATTGCGCAATACAGGTAGACAAAATAATTTAATCAAAATGTTGATCACGGAAATGGATTCTACGTCCAATTTCCTTCAAAATTGAGTCTAAGACCGACCCTCTAAGATTTGTGGTTCCTGAGTTATCGTCGTTTGAAACTAGGAGGTTTGGTCAAAAATCGCCAAAAAGTCGATTTTTTGGGGAGGTACAAAAATGGAGGGGGTGGTCCGATTTGGATGAAATTCGGGATTCTTGCATGTTTTGATAGTATCAACAGCTCTGCCAAATTTGAGCAGGATCGGAGAGGGTAATTTTCAAATTTGCACTTTTTCGTGCACAGTTGAGATGGAATGACCCATATGCTATTGGAATGTAGCAAAGATATTTGTTTATGAGGTAAAGTAAAGACTTTTGTTTTATTATTTTCGTTTCTAACATCTAGCTGACATTTAGGTTAATGAAATTATGGACACAGGTTAAAAAGTGCACAAGCAAGAGTGACAATCATGTGCAAAACATTAACTCCGTTGTGCTCGTGGTTTAACAATGTGATTGGAAGACGTGTGCTTAAAATCCCAGATTTTTGTCGTAATGATCCTATGCTACGTTCTACTTCATTTCGAATGGATGCTAGAGCACGAGTTCTTTCGATTGCTGTCGAGCTAAGTTGCTTTTTCTTACTTGATGAGTCGGGTACCTTGAGAATAGCTCCTTTGTCCTGAATAGCCTTCCTTAGGGCATCTCCACCGCAGAGATCTAATTGCGTTGCAAACCTATCGGTTGGATCCCCAGTTTTAGCTTTGCTCCGTAGCTAATACACGTTTTCGCACCGCTGGGAGCTAATTTGGCTACCGAATCAAGCCCACCGCGGGGATCTAATTTATTCATTTTCAAATTCTGGCCGTTTTGTTGATCGAAATCAATAAAACTACATTCTAGCATGATAGAACATGCTTCCAATTGCATTATATGTCCTAATTGTTTACTTACATCAATAAAATATCATTTTCAAATTTTTGAAAGAGTTCATCCGATTTGCTCCCGACATGTTTGCACCCCAACTTTCGCACCGCGGGTAGCAAAGCTAAAGCTAAATTAGCCTTCGAGTTCATTCAGCGAAGAAAAAGTTCATCGGGGATCCGTCGAGTAGCCAAGATAGGTGCTCGAGAAGTTCCCGAGCTGCCGGTGGCTAATATTTTCAGCGATTTTTTGAATTATTTGTATTTGTTTTGGTTGAAGATGCATTTATTTTGAATATCAAATTTGAATGAATATTAAAGAAATCAGTAATTTAGTTCAAAACTATTTTAATCAATTGAAAAAATAATCAACCACATATATTAATATAAGCAAATCATCACCGAAAATTTAAACATGAATGTCCAAAATTTAACATTTTTAAATTATGTATAAAATTCAAATATATATCAACCGAAACAATGTAATTGGTCAAATGTGAGTTTGTAAACAAAGGGTGTATCACAGACAAACAGACGGGACACTCGAGTGCTGAACCATCGTCCTTCACAAACGGTTATTTCAAATGCAATTTTGTTTCGGCATCCACTCACGCGGCGCTGATGGCGCTGCTGTCGTGACAGCTCACCCGTCTTTTCTCAAATCCTGCGCATCGAGTCAGTCGTCGCATAAAGCCGTTGCTATTTAATCCTTACCACGTAGATACCGTTTTGGAAAATTGTCCTTTGCTGAAAATTGCCGCTACAAAAAAAAATCTTTATTTTATGGAACGTGGATGATCTCAATAACCCGCACTCTTGAAGCGTCCGCGTGTTTTATGGATGGCCTTCTACGGTTATTTGTTTTTTTTTTTAATCTAAAAAAACACGTAGGAGAATTTAATATTAACGTCATACTTAAAACAAAAAATCCCTAAATAACAATATAGTTTATATCAAGGTTATCATTCGGGAAAATTGATTTTCGGTGAAGTAACCATTCGGGTATATGTAAATTCAGGTAAATGACATTCGGGGATATGGAATTTTCGGGAAAATGATTTTTGGGGATGTGGAATTTCGGGAAAATGATTTTCGGGGATGTGGAATTTTCGGGAAAATGATTTTCGGGGAAGTGGCACTTTCGGGGAAATGATTTTCGGGGATGTGGAATTTTCGGGGAAATGATTTTCGGGGATATGGGATTCGGGAAAGTGGGATTCGGGGATAAGGGATAAAACCGGCTAAACATAGTTTAATTTATACAATTTTGCCTAAATTTTTAAATATTAAGTTTGATTTTATTGAATGTACTAAAATTAACTTTAATTCAGTTAAATTTAGTAAAATTTTACTAAATTCAGTTAAATTTACTTAAGTTTTATCAAATGTGGCTGAACAAAGTTTAATTTATACAATTTCGCCTAAATTTTTAAATATTAAGTTTGATTTTATTGAATTTACTTAACATTAATTCAGTTAAATTTAGTAAAATTTTGATAAACTCAGTTAAATTTAGTTTGATTCAGTTAAATATAGTTAACTTTAGATTAATTTATTTCATTGTTGTGTATTTGTATATCTTTGAATTTGATTTTTTGTTTGTATTTTTGCATACATACATTTTACATTTTTTGATTTTTGTATTTTTTTGTATTTTTGTATTTTTGTATTTTTGTATTTTTGTATTTTTGTATTTTTGTATTTTTGTATTTTTGTATTTTTGTATTTTTGTATTTTTGTATTTTTGTATTTTTGTATTTTGTATTTTGTATTTTTGTATTTTTGTATTTTGTATTTTTGTATTTTTGTATTTTTGTATTTTTGTATTTTGTATTTTTGTATTTTGTATTTTTGTATTTTTGTATTTTTGTATTTTTGTATTTTTGTATTTTTGTATTTTTGTATTTTTGTATTTTTGTATTTTTGTATTTTTGTATTTTTGTATTTTTGTATTTTTGTATTTTTGTATTTTTGTATTTTTGTATTTTGTATTTTTGTATTTTTGTATTTTTGTATTTTTGTATTTTTGTATTTTTGTATTTTTGTATTTTTGTATTTTTGTATTTTTGTATTTTTGTATTTTGTATTTTTGTATTTTTGTATTTTGTATTTTTGTATTTTTGTATTTTTGTATTTTTGTATTTTGTATTTTGTATTTTTGTATTTTTGTATTTTTGTATTTTTGTATTTTTGTATTTTTGTATTTTTGTATTTTTGTATTTTTGTATTTTTGTATTTTTGTATTTTTGTATTTTTGTATTTTTGTATTTTGTATTTTTGTATTTTTGTATTTTGTATTTTTGTATTTTGTATTTTTGTATTTTTGTATTTTTGTATTTTTGTATTTTTGTATTTTTGTATTTTGTATTTTTGTATTTTTGTATTTTTGTATTTTGTATTTTTGTATTTTTGTATTTTTGTATTTTGTATTTTTGTATTTTTGTATTTTGTATTTTGTATTTTGTATTTTTGTATTTTTGTATTTTTGTATTTTTGTATTTTTGTATTTTTGTATTTTTGTATTTTTGTATTTTTGTATTTTTGTATTTTTGTATTTTTGTATTTTTGTATTTTTGTATTTTTGTATTTTTGTATTTTTGTATTTTTGTATTTTTGTATTTTTGTATTTTTGTATTTTTGTATTTTTGTATTTTGTATTTTTGTATTTTGTATTTTTGTATTTTTGTATTTTTGTATTTTTGTATTTTGTATTTTTGTATTTTTGTATTTTTGTATTTTTGTATTTTGTATTTTTGTATTTTTGTATTTTTGTATTTTTGTATTTTTGTATTTTTGTATTTTTGTATTTTTGTATTTTTGTATTTTTGTATTTTTGTATTTTTGTATTTTTGTATTTTTGTATTTTTGTATTTTTGTATTTTTGTATTTTTGTATTTTTGTATTTTAGTATTTTAGTATTTTAGTATTTTAGTATTTTAGTATTTTAGTATTTTAGTATTTTAGTATTTTAGTATTTTAGTATTTTAGTATTTTAGTATTTTAGTATTTTAGTATTTTAGTATTTTAGTATTTTGTATTTTAGTATTTTAGTATTTTAGTATTTTTGTATTTTTGTATTTTTGTATTTTTGTATTTTTGTATTTTTGTATTTTTGTATTTTTGAATTTTTGTATTTTTGTATTTTTGTATTTTTGTATTTTGTATTTTTGTATTTTTGTATTTTTGTATTTTTGTATTTTTGTATTTTGTATTTTTGTATTTTTGTATTTTTGTATTTTTGTATTTTGTATTTTTGTATTTTTGTATTTTTGTATTTTTGTATTTTTGTATTTTTGTATTTTTGTATTTTTGTATTTTGTATTTTTGTATTTTTGTATTTTGTATTTTGTATTTTGTATTTTTGTATTTTTGTATTTTTGTATTTTTGTATTTTTGTATTTTTGTATTTTTGTATTTTGTATTTTTGTATTTTGTATTTTTGTATTTTTGTATTTTGTATTTTTGTATTTTGTATTTTTGTATTTTGTATTTTTGTATTTTTGTATTTTTGTATTTTGTATTTTTGTATTTTGTATTTTTGTATTTTGTATTTTTGTATTTTTGTATTTTTGTATTTTTGTATTTTTGTATTTTGTATTTTGTATTTTTGTATTTTTGTATTTTGTATTTTTGTATTTTTGTATTTTTGTATTTTTGTATTTTTGTATTTTTGTATTTTGTATTTTGTATTTTTGTATTTTGTATTTTTGTATTTTTGTATTTTTGTATTTTTGTATTTTTGTATTTTTGTATTTTTGTATTTTGTATTTTTGTATTTTTGTATTTTTGTATTTTTGTATTTTGTATTTTTGTATTTTTGTATTTTGTATTTTTGTATTTTTGTATTTTGTATTTTTGTATTTTTGTATTTTGTATTTTTGTATTTTTGTATTTTGTATTTTGTATTTTTGTATTTTTGTATTTTTGTATTTTGTATTTTTGTATTTTTGTATTTTTGTATTTTTGTATTTTTGTATTTTGTATTTTTGTATTTTTGTATTTTGTATTTTTGTATTTTTGTATTTTTGTATTTTTGTATTTTTGTATTTTTGTATTTTTGTATTTTTGTATTTTGTATTTTTGTATTTTTGTATTTTTGTATTTTGTATTTTTGTATTTTTGTATTTTGTATTTTTGTATTTTTGTATTTTTGTATTTTTGTATTTTTGTATTTTGTATTTTTGTATTTTTGTATTTTTGTATTTTTGTATTTTTGTATTTTGTATTTTTGTATTTTGTATTTTTGTATTTTTGTATTTTTGTATTTTTGTATTTTGTATTTTTGTATTTTGTATTTTTGTATTTTTGTATTTTTGTATTTTTGTATTTTTGTATTTTGTATTTTTGTATTTTTGTATTTTGTATTTTTGTATTTTGTATTTTTGTATTTTGTATTTTTGTATTTTTGTATTTTTGTATTTTTGTATTTTTGTATTTTTGTATTTTTGTATTTTGTATTTTGTATTTTGTATTTTTGTATTTTTGTATTTTTGTATTTTGTATTTTTGTATTTTTGTATTTTTGTATTTTTGTATTTTTGTATTTTGTATTTTGTATTTTGTATTTTTGTATTTTTGTATTTTTGTATTTTTGTATTTTTGTATTTTTGTATTTTTGTATTTTTGTATTTTTGTATTTTTGTATTTTTGTATTTTTGTATTTTTGTATTTTTGTATTTTTGTATTTTTGTATTTTTGTATTTTTGTATTTTTGTATTTTTGTATTTTTGTATTTTGTATTTTTGTATTTTTGTATTTTTGTATTTTGTATTTTTGTATTTTTGTTTTTGTATTTTTGTATTTTTGTATTTTTGTATTTTTGTATTTTTGTATTTTTGTATTTTGTATTTTTGTATTTTGTATTTTTGTATTTTTGTATTTTTGTATTTTTGTATTTTTGTATTTTTGTATTTTTGTATTTTTGTATTTTTGTATTTTTGTATTTTTGTATTTTTGTATTTTTGTATTTTTGTATTTTTGTATTTTTGTATTTTTGTATTTTTGTATTTTTGTATTTTGTATTTTTGTATTTTGTATTTTTGTATTTTTGTATTTTTGTATTTTTGTATTTTTGTATTTTTGTATTTTTGTATTTTTGTATTTTTGTATTTTTGTATTTTTGTATTTTTGTATTTTTGTATTTTTGTATTTTTGTATTTTGTATTTTTGTATTTTGTATTTTTGTATTTTTGTATTTTTGTATTTTTGTATTTTGTATTTTTGTATTTTTGTATTTTGTATTTTTGTATTTTTGTATTTTTGTATTTTTGTATTTTTGTATTTTTGTATTTTTGTATTTTTGTATTTTTGTATTTTTGTATTTTTGTATTTTGTATTTTTGTATTTTGTATTTTTGTATTTTTGTATTTTTGTATTTTTGTATTTTTGTATTTTTGTATTTTTGTATTTTTGTATTTTTGTATTTTTGTATTTTTGTATTTTTGTATTTTTGTATTTTTGTATTTTTGTATTTTTGTATTTTGTATTTTTGTATTTTTGTATTTTTGTATTTTGTATTTTTGTATTTTTGTATTTTTGTATTTTTGTATTTTGTATTTTTGTATTTTTGTATTTTTGTATTTTTGTATTTTTGTATTTTGTATTTTTGTATTTTTGTATTTTTGTATTTTGTATTTTTGTATTTTTGTATTTTTGTATTTTTGTATTTTTGTATTTTGTATTTTTGTATTTTTGTATTTTGTATTTTTGTATTTTTGTATTTTTGTATTTTTGTATTTTTGTATTTTTGTATTTTGTATTTTTGTATTTTGTATTTTGTATTTTGTATTTTTGTATTTTTGTATTTTTGTATTTTGTATTTTTGTATTTTTGTATTTTGTATTTTTGTATTTTTGTATTTTTGTATTTTTGTATTTTTGTATTTTGTATTTTTGTATTTTTGTATTTTTGTATTTTTGTATTTTTGTATTTTTGTATTTTTGTATTTTGTATTTTGTATTTTTGTATTTTTGTATTTTTGTATTTTTGTATTTTGTATTTTTGTATTTTTGTATTTTTGTATTTTTGTATTTTGTATTTTTGTATTTTTGTATTTTGTATTTTTGTATTTTTGTATTTTTGTATTTTTGTATTTTGTATTTTTGTATTTTGTATTTTTGTATTTTTGTATTTTGTATTTTTGTATTTTTGTATTTTGTATTTTTGTATTTTTGTATTTTGTATTTTTGTATTTTTGTATTTTTGTATTTTTGTATTTTGTATTTTTGTATTTTGTATTTTTGTATTTTGTATTTTTGTATTTTTGTATTTTTGTATTTTGTATTTTTGTATTTTTGTATTTTTGTATTTTTGTATTTTTGTATTTTGTATTTTTGTATTTTTGTATTTTTGTATTTTTGTATTTTTGTATTTTTGTATTTTTGTATTTTGTATTTTTGTATTTTTGTATTTTTGTATTTTGTATTTTTGTATTTTTGTATTTTTGTATTTTTGTATTTTTGTATTTTGTATTTTGTATTTTTGTATTTTTGTATTTTTGTATTTTGTATTTTGTATTTTTGTATTTTTGTATTTTGTATTTTTGTATTTTTGTATTTTTGTATTTTTGTATTTTTGTATTTTTGTATTTTTGTATTTTTGTATTTTTGTATTTTTGTATTTTTGTATTTTTGTATTTTTGTATTTTTGTATTTTTGTATTTTTGTATTTTTGTATTTTTGTATTTTTGGGGAATTAACAAATGAGAAATTTGAACAGAAAAAAAACACTACAAAAAAGGACAAAAAGGAACAACTGCGCAGCACTCTAAGCAGGTCAGTTGAGGTTCCAGGTGACGGACCACGGCCGGCTCCGGCGGCATGACGTCCCAGGGGTTGCAAGAGATGCATCCTCTGCTGCAGCGAATTGGACAGCTCGGCCGCGGTTGATACGCCGGGGAACATTGGGTTAGCAGCCGACGGCGCGGTAAATTTGTTTGCTCCGGCGGTCGTTTGGATCTGCCCCGACAAAAGGACTGGATAAATTGGCAGCATTCGGTTCGACGGCCTACTCGTACAGCATCCTGCGCTGGTCTTGCAGCAGCACGTTCTGTGTGTTGCTCTGGATGTGGAACTGCAGCTCTTGCAGGATCGGAATACGCGGCTGTTGACTTGCCAGCTGCTGTTGCAGTTGGTTTGTGTCGGCCTCGGCGTTCTTCATGCGGCGCAAGATCTCGCTTTGCTGGTTCTTGTTGAGCAGCTGGGCCAGCAGATAGTTGCTGGCATGGTTTTGGGCCACTGTGGCGACCAGGCACTTGAACGCCGTACTGGACGTTTGTTCTGCTGCTGGGGGAAGCGACTGTTGCCGAAGGGAGGAAGTTCACTCGCTTGACTGTTTGTACGAATTCGCACCACGGCAGAACCATTTGCGGAAGGGCTATCCGGATAGAGCGCCACTGTTGTCGGTGCAGCAATCGGTCCTGAAAATCGAAACAAACTCGATTAACTTCTCAGGTTATGTTCAAGTTGACCTCGTCCCGCTGGCCTAACCTCTGCTTATCATCCTCCTTTGGCAGCCATCCGCGCTGGATCCTCCTTGATGACCGTGCCCTGGAGGACGAACCATTCTTCCTCCTTGGTTTGGCCAGGGCCACGGTGGCCGTTTGGGTCTTCGGGGATGCAAGCGTTGCGGCGCTTGGAAGAGGTGGCGGAGGAGGAAGCAGCAAAGCCGCCCCGGGGGTTGTTCCACAATCTGGGGGAATAAACAAAACCTGTTGCCGGGAAATTATGCTTAAATGGCTTGAATGATTAATTAATGGAGTCCGTTTTGTGCTGTCATCGAGTGCGGATCGTTGTGCCTCGCGTGTGCGATTTTTTGTGTTTTTTTGGCTGTTTTGAGAAATATTTGTTCCATATTTTGTGTGATTCGGTCCACTTTGGTGCTGGAATTGGTTTTGCAGTCGAGTTTCCGGTGGTTTTGTGTTTGAATCCCGTTAAATTTGATTTTTCTATTAGTTTTTTTCTGTCCATATTGATGATCTGCGCGGCGTCGGTTCAATTCGGTTCGGTGTGTGTTTGTGTATTAGTGTCGTCGGAAAGAAAAAGGAATGAGCTTGGTTGCCTGTATGCGTGCGTTATTCAGCGATGACACGAGGTTACAGCGGGTTACATATGTGCCAGCGCAGATTGCGTTGGTGTAAGTGCGGTGGACACGGTAACGGGACTCTGAACGAAAGGAAAGGGGCGAAGGAGACGCGCAGCACTCATGAGTCTGAGAGAGCAGAGCGACATCATTTTGTTCGGCAAGTTTTGTGGCAAACTCTGTGATCGTGGCGTGAGACTGGTGTCGGCGGGAGCTGCGGCAGAAACTGGTGATGAAGTTCCAATAGGAATTCAGAGTGAGAGAGTGCACGTATGAGGGTTTGCGTGTTTGCATGTGAGAGTACAATTGAGCTAGATTCAGTGTTGCCGGATTGTCCAATATTTTTTGGCTATTAAATGAGGAACTACTAAACGGTTTAGTGAATTCGCTACAATGTGGATTAAAGCCGTGACCAAAGTGTGTGTGTGTGTGTGTGTGTGTGTGTGTGTGTGTGTGTGTGTGTGTGTGTGTGTGTGTGTGTGTGTGTGTGTGTGTGTATTTGTATTTTCTGTGTCAGTGTTTTTATTTTCAGAGTATATCAGTTCATTCGGTGCTGTTGAACGTTCCGTGTCGTGGTCGGTTCTCCCCGCTAAGTAATTCCGTAGTTATCGTTTCGTAACGCCGGTTTGTCGTTCCATGTGAATAGATCTGATCGAAAAGTTGTCCGGAAAAAAGTCCGGCTTCGATTCGAGCGCGTCAGCCTTATTGTAATCATAGGTTTTATCTCTTTTCCGTGCGTGGTTGATTCGACTTTACATTGCTTTTAAATATTTTCTCAATCTTCTCAACGGCTTAATACTATACTTTTGCCGCGAAATAATTCAAAATCGGTCGATAATTAAAAATGTTGCTCTTGTGATTAATTAGATCATCACGATTGTGTGCGCGACACGGTCGTCTCGCAGGATTTTCGTTGCCTTTTCCGTCTTTGTTGTCCCGAGTCGCAAATGATTTTTCGGGCCGAAAAGTTGTTCGGTTTCGTTTTCTTCCAGAGTATGTTTTGCCACGTTTGCCGTCGAGTTTGTCACGCGATTTTATTGATTATTGTCCGATCACATTTGTGTATTATTCTCAATCCTTTGACTTGTTTATTTTATCAATTCGCATATTTTCTTATATATTTTTATTTTTACATTTGTATATTTTTTTATTTAAATTTTAATATGTTTTCGCAAATCAAAAGTCCTTCCCACAGCACCAATGCTCGGAAGGCACGCGTTCGTTTAAAAACTTTCTAAATAATTAACAATGTATCTTTCCGAAGCCGGCTGCCTAAGATTTTTAAAAATTTCAACCGATAAACAAATTGCTTATGGTCGCATCACCTACCACAGTGAATCCTGACCTCATATCCATCTTACTAACCCCTCAAAACTCATGTGATACTTTGTCGCAGTCGATTTGGCGGTCCCATCACTCAAGTATCGGACTAACATTCCCATCCACTTCCCCGTGTCTTACCACTGGTCGTGGCCGGCGTCGGTATTGATCAGCATGATTGGGACCTTTGAAAATTGCGAAGGGGTGATGATTGGTTCCTACTTTTTATCTGTGGTCCACGGAGCAAGTTTTGGGGGTCCTGGTCAATAACGAAGTAGCAGCTACGGGTAGACACCAATGCACTATGGTACATTGGGTGACCAAGTTTCAAAAAAGTGACCTTCTCCAAATATTTTTTGGTATTTTTTCTCGAAAGTAAACGTTCTAACTAAGAAAAATCCAAATTTTCAAAGCTCTAAGTTTGTTCATTACGGAGATACGCAAGCTGAAAGTCAAAAAATGGAGTAAAAAACTAGCGTTTTTCGTAAAAAAGGCTGATTGTTTAATTTTAACATAGCTCAGCCATTTTAAATGTTTTATTAGGACAAATATACATCGTTGGAAAGATAATGAGATAAGCTTTGAAACTATTAATAGATAAAATGTTGTTTCCAAACCAAAAACTGAAGTTTTCATCGAATAACTGGAGCATTTTTTGACAAATCATATTTTTGTGTTTGTTAATCGAGTACTTTTTTTGCTAACCGATGCTAAACATGAAACTAAGATCACTTGAAAGATTGGATTATAATCTAACATTGCTGAAATTTCCAGCCTGCGATTTTTTGCGTTTTCGGAGATATGCCATTTTGAACAATTACGTTTTATCAAAATTTGCTGCAATCTACATATGCGTCTCAAGTTATATGGCATGGACTCACAAAAAGAAACACACAGCAGTAAATAATAAATATTTGACTTAAAATGAATTTATTACGCTTAACAAAATTTTGTTGGAGGGGAGGAGGAAAGGGGGGGGGGTGAAAGAAAAAGGAGGGAGGGGTAGTGTCCTTAAAGTGGGGATGTATTAGCTTATCCATAATTTAATAATATAAACTTGCAATACAATATATACGCAATTCTGTTGCACTTGCAAATGTATGAAAAGACTATTTATTATAAACAATCAACTAGCATAGCATAGCATAGCATTGCACTATGGGGTATTTCCATATAAGCGAGCGGCCAAAAATATTTTTTTGATTTTTTGTGACTTTTTTGTGTTGTTTGTACTTAGTATAATGAAAACAAATGAATTTTGATATTTTTCCAAAAAAAAAAGTTACATTTTCGATTTTTTCATATATTTGAGGCCACATGCATTAAAGTGGTGAATTTTAATATTCTTGCTCTGTCTATTTGATGCCCGGAATGGCGGTTTATGCTATGTTAAAGTTTCTGATTTCCGTTAAATCTCCCATCCCTTCTTCTTGAGTTAAAATCCACCTCTCTTTGAAGACCCCCCCCCCCTCCCCTCCCCTCCAATGAAAATTGGATTTTTGCGGTGTTTTAGAATTTTAGACGGTTTATTTTATGGAACATTGTATGGATTCTCGTCCACGTTTTTTGTTGATCCACTTGCAAAATTCACGTTTTCCACGTTAAATTCTTCTAAATCAAAATCACTATGTAACCGATTGTCGTTAGATTACTTAAAATATGAACTTCTTCTATGGGCTTCTGTATACCTCGTTTTGAAGCTACAGAACAACATGCGTAGTTTTTCCTCTGTGGTTTTTCCCTGAGTTGATCATGTGATGGTTCTGCAATGTTGTAATTCTTACAAATATACTCGAAAGCAGTTCTCACGTTTTCAGAATAGTTCGACGAATCGTTTCTGAAAAAACTTAGAATAGGAATTTCTAATTTTATTAAACGTACCTAAGCACCAACAAAGTCATGAATATCAAATCAATTCCAAAACATACATAGCAGGTACGTCATTTCTGCCTCCGCAGGTAAATAATGTGATTTTAACCAAGCATATACGCGAAATCATTCATTTTCTTGCATGAATCAAAATGTTCAAAATGGCATAACTTAAAAAGTGCACTTTGAAATTTGGAGACAAGTTAGGACATGGTTCAAATTTTAAGCTGCAAAATTTTCAGATCGCACAAATGCACACAAAAAAGTACTCCATTAACAAAGTTGAAAAAAACTAAATTTTGAATAAAAATCCATCTTTTTTGATTTTTATTATTTTTTTTAGCCTGTAAAATTGTGTTTTGTAGAATTTTATTGAAAAGTTGAATCAATTACCTTTCTGAATATACATAATGATGCAGGAAAAAATACATAAACAGCTGCACAGTACAACTATGAAAAATAATCATTTTTTTGTCAAAAAACATGTTTTTTCTTACCATTTTCGCCTTTGAAGGTCTGCAATTCAGTGAATTTTGAACCTACAACTTTCAAACTCCGAATTTTTCTTAGTTAGAATGTTTATTTTCGAAAAAAAATACCAAAAAAATAATTAGAGTATGTCGGTTTTTCGATTTATGGCCGCCTGAAACCCCATAGTGCATTGGTGTCTACCCGTAGCTGCTACTTCGTTATTGACCAGGACCCCCAAACATTGCTCCGTGGACCACAGATGAAAAGTAGGAACCAATCATCACCCCTTCGCAATTTTCAAAGGTCCCTATCATGCTGATCAATACCGACGCCGGCCACGACCAGTGGTAAGACACGGGGAAGTGGATGGGAATGTTAGTCCGATACTTGAGTGATGGGACCGCCAAATCGACTGCGTCTCCGACAAAGTATCACATGAGTTTTGAGGGGTTAGTAAGATGGGTATGAGGTCAGGATTCACTGTGGTAGGTGATGCGACCATAAGCAATTTGTTTATCGGTTGAAATTTTAAAAATCTTAGGCAGCCGGCTGCGGAAAGATAGCTATCTAGGGATTTAAATATAGTATTAATTCGACCGCGATTCTCCAGAAATTCTCCGTCGGCGTGCCTTCCGATCAACGGTGATGTAGGAAGGGCTTCATTTATTGAAATGATTATTGAAATGATATAGAAAGGGCTTAATCCAGCAATACGACTTGCTAGTCTCAAAAAAATAGGTACGTTTTTATAGAAAACTATAAATCGAGAACAACACAAAAAAAACTCATCGGCCAACGAACGCGAGTGGAAAAAAAACAATGAAAAAAAAGAAGGTAAAAAAAAACAGAACTGCGCGTCCCGAAAAGCACCACACTACTGATGTCATTATTTAATTATAATAGCCAATCACCCCATGCACTCGAACAGCGACACAAAAGAGACGGAAAATAACACGAAAAAACAGGACTGCGCGTCCACACAGGCACCGCACTACTGATGCCATTATTTAATTATAATAGCCAATCACCCCATGCACTCTAACAGCGACACAAAAGAGACGGAAAATAACACGAAAAAAAAACAGGACTGCGCGTCCTGAAAAGCACCACACTACTGATGCCATTATTTAATTATAATAGCCAATCACCCCATGCACTCGAACAGCGACACAAAAGAGACGGAAAATAACACGAAAAAACAGGACTGCGCGTCCACACAGGCACCGCACTACTGATGCCATTATTTAATTATAATGGCCAATCACCCCATGCACTCGAACAGCGACACAAAAGAGATGGAAAATAACACGAAAAAACAGGACTGCGCGTCCACACAGGCACCGCACTACTGATGCCATTATTTAATTATAATAGCCAATCACCCCATGCTCTCGAACAGCGACACAAAAGAGACGGAAAATAACACGAAAAAACAGGACTGCGCGTCCACACAGGCACCACACTACTGATGCCATTATTTAATTATAATAGCCAATCACCCCATGCTCTCGAACAGCGACACAAAAGAGATGGAAAATAACACGAAAAAACAGGACTGCGCGTCCACACAGGCACCGCACTACTAATGCCATTATTTAATTATAATAGCCAATCACCCCATGCTCTCGAACAGCGACACAAAAGAGACGGAAAATAACACGAAAAAACAGGACTGCGCGTCCACACAGGCACCACACTACTGATGCCATTATTTAATTATAATAGCCAATCACCCCATGCACTCGAACAGCGACACAAAAGAGACGGAAAATAACACGAAAAAACAGGACTGCGCGTCCACACAGGCACCACACTACTGATGCCATTATTTAATTATAATAGCCAATCACCCCATGCTCTCGAACAGCGACACAAAAGAGACGGAAAATAACACGAAAAAACAGGACTGCGCGTCCACACAGGCACCACACTACTGATGCCATTATTTAATTATAATAGCCAATCACCCCATGCTCTCGAACAGCGACACAAAAGAGATGGAAAATAACACGAAAAAACAGGACTGCGCGTCCACACAGGCACCGCACTACTGATGCCATTATTTAATTATAATAGCCAATCACCCCATGCACTCGAACAGCGACACAAAAGAGACGGAAAATAACACGAAAAAACAGGACTGCGCGTCCACACAGGCACCACACTACTGATGCCATTATTTAATTATAATAGCCAATCACCCCATGCTCTCGAACAGCGACACAAAAGAGACGGAAAATAACACGAAAAAACAGGACTGCGCGTCCACACAGGCACCGCACTACTAATGCCATTATTTAATTATAATAGCCAATCACCCCATGCTCTCGAACAGCGACACAAAAGAGACGGAAAATAACACGAAAAAACAGGACTGCGCGTCCACACAGGCACCGCACTACTAATGCCATTATTTAATTATAATAGCCAATCACCCCATGCACTCGAACAGCGACACAAAAGAGATGGAAAATAACACAAAAAAACAGGACTGCGCGTCCACACGTGCACCGCACTACTGATGCCATTATTTAATTATAATAGCCAATCACCCCATGCACTCGAACAGCGACACAAAAGAGACGGAAAATAACACGAAAAAACAGGACTGCGCGTCCACACAGGCACCGCACTACTGATGCCATTATTTAATTATAATAGCCAATCACCCCATGCACTCGAACAGCGACACAAAAGAGACGGAAAATAACACGAAAAAACAGGACTGCGCGTCCACAAAGGCACCGCACTACTAATGCCATTATTTAATTATAATAGCCAATCACCCCATGCTCTCGAACAGCGACACAAAAGAGACGGAAAATAACACGAAAAAACAGGACTGCGCGTCCACACAGGCACCACACTACTGATGCCATTATTTAATTATAATAGCCAATCACCCCATGCTCTCGAACAGCGACACAAAAGAGACGGAAAATAACACGAAAAAACAGGACTGCGCGTCCACACAGGCACCGCACTACTAATGCCATTATTTAATTATAATAGCCAATCACCCCATGCTCTCGAACAGCGACACAAAAGAGACGGAAAATAACACGAAAAAACAGGACTGCGCGTCCACACAGGCACCGCACTACTAATGCCATTATTTAATTATAATAGCCAATCACCCCATGCACTCGAACAGCGACACAAAAGAGACGGAAAATAACACGAAAAAACAGGACTGCGCGTCCACACAGGCACCGCACTACTGATGCCATTATTTAATTATAATAGCCAATCACCCCATGCACTCGAACAGCGACACAAAGAGATGGAAAATAACACGAAAAACAGGACTGCGCGTCCACACAGGCACCGCACTACTGATGCCATTATTTAATTATAATAGCCAATCACCCCATGCTCTCGAACAGCGACACAAAAGAGACGGAAAATAACACGAAAAAACAGGACTGCGCGTCCACACAGGCACCGCACTACTGATGCCATTATTTAATTATAATAGCCAATCACCCCATGCACTCTAACAGCGACACAAAAGAGACGGAAAATAACACGAAAAAAAACAGGACTGCGCGTCCCGAAAAGCACCACACTACTGATGCCATTATTTAATTATAATAGCCAATCACCCCATGCACTCGAACAGCGACACAAAAGAGACGGAAAATAACACGAAAAAACAGGACTGCGCGTCCACACAGGCACCGCACTACTGATCCTATTTATTATAAACAATCAACTATTGAAAAACATGAAAAGTCATAAAAATCGACGTATATCATTTCAATACCATACAATTAGCCAAATTTGTATGAAAAAACATTTAAAAAGCAAAAAAATAATTTGGCCGCCTGTTTGTATGGAGATCACCCATAGTGCAATGCTATGGTATGCTATGCTAATGGCTTGAATGATTAATTAATGAAATCACTTACCTTCAATTTCACTTTAATAATGTAAAACGAAAAAAAAATGCGCTAACCATCAAACTATTTTCCGAACCTTTGTCGAAAGCAGACCAAAATGTTTGACAGTTTGCGCGTTACGATAATTGAGGCAGTGTGCGTGCAGGCGAGCGCGAATGTATTGGTGTGAGTGAGCAACACAAAAGTTTAAATTTTTAAGGTGCGTGTCTTTGCTTAAGCGTCTTATTGGCACTGGCGATGCCCGATTCTCGCCCGCAGCCCCCAAACGTTAGAGTGGGATTGTGGTGTTTGCCATTATCATTAAATTGTGAAATTTTGTGCAGTACAAGTGAACATTATTCCCAGTCAATCAATCGGAATTCTGAAACGGAATTCAGTTCGAATCGATTACGTATTCCGTGTCAAACGCAACAACCGATACGTACACGGAATAGGAGCGCTAGTTTATTGTAAACTTATGGTACGTTCGTTTAAAGAGCCGGTGCGGAACTGAGTGACGCACTCGTCGGTGCCAGTTTTGGTTCAATCGAACGTCATTTGTCAGTGTGCGTGGAACTCGCATGAAACTGAAAAATATATCGAAAAGTGTAGAGTGTAGTGTCAAAAAAATGAGTTCGCGTAAACGTGAACAGCGTTCATGCCAACGGGAACCAGGAAGAAAACTGTTCACTTTCATGGTGCAATGCACTTTAAAAGTTGAACAGTTTTCTTCCTGGTTCCCGTTGGCATGAAGGCTGTTCACGTTTACGCGAACTCATTTTTGAGTGTAGAGTTTCAGTTCCAAGATGGCGGTGAAACTTGTGCGGAACTAGCGCGAGTTTCTTCAAACAAACACTTTGACAGCTCTGAGTGCGGCACTCAGTGCGAAACTAGCCCTCAAACGAACGTACCATTATAGAAACAGACCCCCAAAATTCGTGGATGACGTTTCGTTTTACGTTTTACGCTTAACAATGTCGAAAAATATTGATATTTTGACGTCGTACGGTTGCACGGACGACAAACGATGGACGGACTCAGCAAGGTGTACAAAAGTACCGCGAAAATGTGATCTTTTTGTACTTTGCTTTTTAATGTAAACAAATTGATTTTTTAATTCATTATTGTTTTGTGTATTGTTTTCCAACGTTTCCAACTAAGAAGAGATCCTGCCAAACAAGGCTTTCTGCCGAATTGTTTTCTGCTGAACGACTTATTCGGCCCAATGAGTTATTCTGCCATTTGTACCATTCCGCCTAATGACCTACTGCCAATTGATTTTCTGCCGAACAAACTTTTCTGCCAAACGTATTTTCTGCCGAATGACCTTTTCTGCCGAATGACCCATTCCGCCGATTGTTTTTCTGCCGTTCGGCTTTCCGTCGAATGTCATTCTGCCGAATAATTTTCTGCCGAATGGCCCAGTCCCCCCTCCCCCATCAGTTCGCAGGTGTTCACAAAGGAGCTCTTAGAGTCAGGACCGATAGCTGAGGATGAAATAATGGTTTCCTTCGACGTAAAAGCATTGTTTCCAAGCATACCAGTAAACAACGCAATAGGAACTCTACGGGATTGGCTGCAATCACAATACGAGGAGAACCATGGAGACAAAAAACGATCCAGTATATAACATTTGTCAAATTATGCATGGAACAGAGCTACTTCCAGTTCAGGGATTGCATCTACCAACAGAGGATGGGAGCATCGATTGGTAACCCACTGTCACCGTTCCTGAGCGATGTTTATATGGCTGCTTTGGAACACGAACTACAGACCAAAAACCTACTACCAGAACGTTGGTGGAGATATGTGGATGACGTCTTCTGCATCATCAAATGGGATTCACTAACAACGGTACTGGACACCATTAACAGTGCACGCAGAAGGAAAGTTACCTTTCTTAGACATCCTGATCCTAAGAGAACCAGGTTGCCCATCTTCGTTTTCTTTCAAGATCTACAGGAAGCCAACAAACACCAGAAGAACAATCCCAGCCACGTCAAACCATTCATTCCAACA
The DNA here is from genome assembly GCF_015732765.1 of Culex quinquefasciatus. Classification (NCBI taxonomy): domain Eukaryota; kingdom Metazoa; phylum Arthropoda; class Insecta; order Diptera; family Culicidae; genus Culex; species Culex quinquefasciatus. The sequence goes on from NC_051862.1 coordinate 109,674,999, forward strand.
TAAGATGGCAGCGTATCATTATTTCATACATAGGATGACAACTTTACCCCTCAGCGAAGCAGGAAAACAAAAAGAATTGGAGTACATTTTTGAAACAGCGGAAATCAACGGTTACAGCAGAACAACTATCCAAGATAAGAAGGAAAGAAAACTCCACAGAACGTCACTCACAACTCTTACGCCACTAGTACAGCCACTACGAAGAGCAGTAGTAGAATTCGACTACAGGATAACACGCCCATTACGACAAAAACTGGCTAAATTTGGCATCGATTTAGTGTTCAGCAGTAGAAACAGCCAGTTGGAATCCATCTTAGGTACAACGAAAGACCCCATACCGACTTTAGGCAAACCCGCCATCTACGAGGTATCCTGCGGCCATTGTGATACGAGCTACATCGAAGCTTGCTGTCGCCGAAAGTTTGGAAATCTTTAAGGCAGGCAACAAACGTTTACTCAACAAAGATTCAGGTAACGGCTCAACGTGGCTGTTTAAGCTGTTACCTATACAGGCACCAAAGAAGAACAAGGAGGTAGTACCTACAGTATCTTCAAATACGGATACACCAGTGATGAACCTTCAGTCGAGAACACTGATGAAGTCTGCAAGTAGTAGACGAAATACGTATCTGAGCAATTTTCTACGAAATCGGTCTTTTTTCTTCAATTTTATTTTTTGTATTCTTTAATCCGACTGTAACTTTTTTGGTGCCTTCGGTATGCCCAAAGAAGCCATCATTAGTTTGTCCATATAATTTTCCATACAAATTTGGCAGCTGTCCATACAAAATGATATGTGAAAATTCAAAAATCTGTATCTTTTGAAGGAATTTTTGATCGATGTTTCGGCAAAGTTGGGTCCGTACTACACTGGAAAAAAAATGATACACGGTAAAAACATTTTGGTGATTTTTTATTTAACTTTTTGTCACTAAAACTTGATTTGCAAAAAAAAACATTGTTTTTAATTTTTTTTTATTTTTTGATATGTTTTAGAGGACATAAAATGCCATCTTTTCAGAAATTTTCAGGTTGTGCAAAAAATCTTTGACTGAGTTATGAATTTTTGAATCAATACTGATTTTTTTTTTTCAAAAAATTGAAATACTGGTCGCAAAAAATTTTCAACTACATTTTTCGATGTAAAATCAAATTTGCAATCAAAAAGTTCTTTAGTGAAATTTCATAAAGTGCACCGTTTTCAAGTTAAATCAATTTTTAGGCAACTTTTTTGAAAATAGTCGCAGTTTTTCATTTTTTTTTAAATTAGTGCATATGTTTGCCCACTTTTGAAAGAAATATTTTTAAAGACTGAGAAAATTCTCTATATTTTGAATTTTGTTGATACGACTCTTAGTTGCTGAGATATTGCCATGCAAAGATTTTAAAATAGAAAAATTGATGTTTTCTACCCAAGTAACCGCGGGACTGTATAAGTTGTCCCCTTTATATCAACATATAAAGTATTTCAATAGAGTCTCAAAACTTTATATTCACTTTATACGCATGGAGGTAAAATTGAGTGGCGACGTGTAGAGTTGATATAAAGTTATACCGTGATAAAATGTCAAAATACTGCTTTACCGACAGTATTAAAAATAGAAACATTCAAAAGCTTTGCGCAGCTCTCTTTCTGGAGAGAGTGCTTTTCACGCTGAGATTATGTTTTTGAAAGCTTATTTGTGTTTTTTTGTTGAGTTCCTCTACATTGGAGATTCTAAACGGGGTGTTGAATTGAATTTTTATGAGATGTTTCTCCTTGATGCGCTACGCCAACCGTCTCGTCCGTTCTGAAATATGTATGAACAGTTGATGTTTTTCAATACACCCGAGCAGGGGTAAATAACACGGGAATACCAAATTTTGGTATTACTTGGGCAAATAACAGCGACCAAAATGTGCCCTTGGTTGCCCAGTAATAGATGGTAAAATACCATGAAATCATACCAAAGTCTTGTATGTGGAAGGGCACAACAATACCAAACCATGTTATTCCAAGGGTAAGATAATACCTCAAAATAAAACCATTTCAACACCAAGTTGAGGTCTTCTGGATTTTTGAACATTGCTTGAATACCAAAACTTGGTATTGCCATGGTTTTAATTTTAGGTATTCCCGCGCCCTTGGAAAATCATATTTTGGTATTTCTGTGGTCTTCCACATACATGAGTTTGGTATGATTTCATGGTATTTTACCATCTATTACTTGGCAACCAAGAGCACATTATGGTCGCTGGTATTTGCACAAGTAATAGCAAAATTTGGTATTTTCATACCATTTTTAGTGCAACAGTTGCAGTTAGTGAAAAACGGAAATGATCCATATGCAACAGCCAAATCTACTCACCTGATGATTCCATGTTGTTCTTAGTGATATTCTTCACCACACCGAATGCATTTGTCATTGATGAATGGCCTGTGCTTGAAGTTCTTGAAGCTTCTGAAAAATAACAAGATTGAAAAATAAGTGTTATTAAAATGAAACTGAATTAAAATTCACCAAAATTCAATAATCTGTCGATTGACTCGTTTTTCAAAGTATTTGGTTATCCCGACTTAGAGAAATGTCAACCCTTTGGAAAAAATAATTAGTGAGTATATCACACAAATTTATTAAATCATCTTTAACATTTTTGGGTTTCAAGTCATTTTAGCGCAAAATGCATTATCTCGTAAATTTTTTTAAAACATTTCCCATAGTTTCAGAGAAAATTGATGAAACCTTTCCTTTTTTTAGCGCAAAATTAATTATTTTGTCAAAATTGGTCAAAATTTTCCCATAGTTTCAGAGGAATTTGATAAAACACTTTAATACCAAAATAATACCAAAATGTGCCATCCTGACTTAGAAAATTTTCCACAATTTCAAGTCATTTCTGTAGGGATATATCAAAAATGTTTAAAATCAAGTTTGAAATTTCCGGTTTTCAATTAAAGCATTTGCTTTGAGACATCATTTTAGCGCGAAATTAATTATTTTGTTAAAATTGGTCAAAATTTTCCCATAGTTGCAGAGGAATTTGATAAAATACTGTAATACCAAAAGAATACCAAAATGTGGAGTTCGACCATTGACAAATTCTGCAATTTTGCAATATCAAAACAATACCTTAAATTGGTATGATACCACATTTTGCTCTTGCATAATCCTTAAGACAAATTTTAAAGGGTCCAGGAATACCAAAATTTGGTATTGATACCAGAGAAAGGTATTATTACGCATTTCCCTTGTTATTTACCCATGCTCGGGCAGTCAGTCAGAACAACTTTATTTTGCTCAGGGAAAATAAAAACACCTGATAGGTTAAATAGGAGCATTTATTCTTCACTTAGCTACAAAGGTTAATCACGATATATCGCACTTGTATATTTACTTTTTTTCATCCTTTATTCCTCATTAATAACATTTCCTGAGTGTGTAAAAGGAAACATGCACAGCGTCACCAAAAAAACCACCACAAAAATTTCAGCACTCTCTTTCGCGGCGACCTCCCTTCGGCGAGGCAAATCGGACGGGATCGGCATCACGTCTTCGATGCGGCCAGGGCTCAGAGTGCCGACTAGGCACCCGGTACTGGGGTCTTGGAGCGGTTTCCGCCGATGGCATGCAGCTTCCGCCGGTGTGCGCGCGGTGACTCTGAGCGACTTTTCAGCGACGCCCTGAGCGGCCAACGAAGCGGCGTAGAGCGAGATCTCGTCATTTCTTGCCGCCGGTGACGGACAATACAGTTTCCTTGCCGGAAAGATCCGTGACGTGGACGAAGGTTTTGTTTAAGCTGGAATAGATGTATGTCTTTCACTTCGAAAAACGATCTCGCCCTCGCGGACCTACGGTTTGAGCATACAGCAAAACCTGGACCTCCTCCTTACCGTATTTTGTTTTTGCCATCGCAGCTAGAATTAAGAATAATTTTAAACAAAACCTAGATAAATTTAATGTAATAAACTCACCTTTTTTATAGACGCGGATCGATTTTTCCAAGCATAAACATAAAAATACTACGAAATACTGCCAAACTTTTATTGCCCTCACTAGAGTTGAGTTAGTGTTTTGAAACATTTAAGAAAAGTCAAAGTGTGATGTAACATTAAAGGCTTACTTTACAGTGATATATAAAGCTAACCATTAATGCTTCAAAACATTATTGTGCTAAATGCTTTGAAACTTTAATTGGCTGTTCCATATGTCATTATACAGTAGGTAATAATGTTTCAAGCTACAAATGTTTCAAAACATTTGGAAAGTCATAGCATTGAGAATGTTTAATAAGAGTGAATTTAGAGTTTTGATTAAATGCTTGTGGTTACTTGGGTACGTCTCACCCAAAAAACTCACCAATTTCTAATGTCAATATCTCAGCAACTAATGGTCCGATTTTCAATGTTAAAATATGAAACATTCGTGAAATTTTCCGATCTCTTCGAAAAAAATATTTTCATAATTTTAAAATCAGAGCTAACAAAAGGACCAAACATTCAATATTACGGCCTTTTAAAATATTAGTCTTGGTTTAAAAATTATGAAAATATTTTTTTCGGAAAGATCGGAAAATTTCACGAATGTTTCATGTATTAGCATTGAAAACTGGACCATTAGTTGCTCAGATATCGGCATTAGAAAATGGTGGGTTGTTTGTGTGAGACAGGCACCGCACTACTGATGCCATTATTTAATTATAATAGCCAATCACCCCATGCTCTCGAACAGCGACACAAAAGAGACGGAAAATAACACGAAAAAACAGGACTGCGCGTCCACACAGGCACCGCACTACTGATGCCATTATTTAATTATAATAGCCAATCACCCCATGCACTCTAACAGCGACACAAAAGAGACGGAAAATAACACGAAAAAAAACAGGACTGCGCGTCCCGAAAAGCACCACACTACTGATGCCATTATTTAATTATAATAGCCAATCACCCCATGCACTCGAACAGCGACACAAAAGAGACGGAAAATAACACGAAAAAACAGGACTGCGCGTCCACACAGGCACCGCACTACTGATCCTATTTATTATAAACAATCAACTATTGAAAAACATGAAAAGTCATAAAATCGACGTATATCATTTCAATACCATACAATTAGCCAAATTTGTATGAAAAAACATTTAAAAAGCAAAAAATAATTTGGCCGCCTGTTTGTATGGAGATCACCCATAGTGCAATGCTATGGTATGCTATGCTAATGGCTTGAATGATTAATTAATGAAATCACTTACCTTCAATTTCACTTTAATAATGTAAAACGAAAAAAAAATGCGCTAACCATCAAACTATTTTCCGAACCTTTGTCGAAAGCAGACCAAAATGTTTGACAGTTTGCGCGTTACGATAATTGAGGCAGTGTGCGTGCAGGCGAGCGCGAATGTATTGGTGTGAGTGAGCAACACAAAAGTTTAAATTTTTAAGGTGCGTGTCTTTGCTTAAGCGTCTTATTGGCACTGGCGATGCCCGATTCTCGCCCGCAGCCCCCCAAACGTTAGAGTGGGATTGTGGTGTTTGCCATTATCATTAGAATTGTGAAATTTTGTGCAGTACAAGTGAACATTATTCCCAGTCAATCAATCGGAATTCTGAAACGGAATTCAGTTCGAATCGATTACGTATTCCGTGTCAAACGCAACAACCGATACGTACACGGAATAGGAGCGCTAGTTTATTGTAAACTTATGGTACGTTCGTTTAAAGAGCCGGTGCGGAACTGAGTGACGCACTCGTCGGTGCCAGTTTTGGTTCAATCGAACGTCATTTGTCAGTGTGCGTGGAACTCGCATGAAACTGAAAAATATATCGAAAAGTGTAGAGTGTAGTGTCAAAAAAATGAGTTCGCGTAAACGTGAACAGCGTTCATGCCAACGGGAACCAGGAAGAAAACTGTTCACTTTCATGGTGCAATGCACTTTAAAAGTTGAACAGTTTTCTTCCTGGTTCCCGTTGGCATGAAGGCTGTTCACGTTTACGCGAACTCATTTTTTTTTGAGTGTAGAGTTTCAGTTCCAAGATGGCGGTGAAACTTGTGCGGAACTAGCGCGAGTTTCTTCAAACAAACACTTTGACAGCTCTGAGTGCGGCACTCAGTGCGAAACTAGCCCTCAAACGAACGTACCATTATAGAAACAGACCCCCAAAATTCGTGGATGACGTTTCGTTTTACGTTTTACGCTTAACAATGTCGAAAAATATTGATATTTTGACGTCGTACGGTTGCACGGACGACAAACGATGGACGGACTCAGCAAGGTGTACAAAAGTACCGCGAAAATGTGATCTTTTTGTACTTTGCTTTTTAATGTAAACAAATTGATTTTTTAATTCATTATTGTTTTGTGTATTGTTTTCCAACGTTTCCAACTAAGAAGAGATCCTGCCAAACAAGGCTTTCTGCCGAATTGTTTTCTGCTGAACGACTTATTCGGCCCAATGAGTTATTCTGCCATTTGTACCATTCCGCCTAATGACCTACTGCCAATTGATTTTCTGCCGAACAAACTTTTCTGCCAAACGTATTTTCTGCCGAATGACCTTTTCTGCCGAATGACCCATTCCGCCGATTGTTTTTCTGCCGTTCGGCTTTCCGTCGAATGTCATTCTGCCGAATAATTTTCTGCCGAATGGCCCAGTCCCCCCCCTCCCCCCCATCAGTTCGCAGGTGTTCACAAAGGAGCTCTTAGAGTCAGGACCGATAGCTGAGGATGAAATAATGGTTTCCTTCGACGTAAAAGCATTGTTTCCAAGCATACCAGTAAACAACGCAATAGGAACTCTACGGGATTGGCTGCAATCACAATACGAGGGAGAACCATGGAGACAAAAAACGATCCAGTATATAACATTTGTCAAATTATGCATGGAACAGAGCTACTTCCAGTTCAGGGATTGCATCTACCAACAGAGGATGGGAGCATCGATTGGTAACCCACTGTCACCGTTCCTGAGCGATGTTTATATGGCTGCTTTGGAACACGAACTACAGACCAAAAACCTACTACCAGAACGTTGGTGGAGATATGTGGATGACGTCTTCTGCATCATCAAATGGGATTCACTAACAACGGTACTGGACACCATTAACAGTGCACGCAGAAGGAAAGTTACCTTTCTTAGACATCCTGATCCTAAGAGAACCAGGTTGCCCATCTTCGTTTTCTTTCAAGATCTACTGGAAGCCAACAAACACCAGAAGAACAATCCCAGCCACGTCAAACCATTCATTCCAACATAAGATGGCAGCGTATCATTATTTCATACATAGGATGACAACTTTACCCCTCAGCGAAGCAGGAAAACAAAAGAATTGGAGTACATTTTTGAAACAGCGGAAATCAACGGTTACAGCAGAACAACTATCCAAGATAAGAAGGAAAGAAAACTCCACAGAACGTCACTCACAACTCTTACGCCACTAGTACAGCCACTACGAAGAGCAGTAGTAGAATTCGACTACAGGATAACACGCCCATTACGACAAAAACTGGCTAAATTTGGCATCGATTTAGTGTTCAGCAGTAGAAACAGCCAGTTGGAATCCATCTTAGGTACAACGAAAGACCCCATACCGACTTTAGGCAAACCCGCCATCTACGAGGTATCCTGCGGCCATTGTGATACGAGCTACATCGAAGCTTGCTGTCGCCGAAAGTTTGGAAATCTTTAAGGCAGGCAACAAACGTTTACTCAACAAAGATTCAGGTAACGGCTCAACGTGGCTGTTTAAGCTGTTACCTATACAGGCACCAAAGAAGAACAAGGAGGTAGTACCTACAGTATCTTCAAATACGGATACACCAGTGATGAACCTTCAGTCGAGAACACTGATGAAGTCTGCAAGTAGTAGACGAAATACGTATCTGAGCAATTTTCTACGAAATCGGTCTTTTTTCTTCAATTTTATTTTTTGTATTCTTTAATCCGACTGTAACTTTTTTGGTGCCTTCGGTATGCCCAAAGAAGCCATCATTAGTTTGTCCATATAATTTTCCATACAAATTTGGCAGCTGTCCATACAAAAATGATATGTGAAAATTCAAAAATCTGTATCTTTTGAAGGAATTTTTTGATCGATGTTTTCGGCAAAGTTGGGTCCGTACTACACTGGAAAAAAAATGATACACGGTAAAAACATTTTGGTGATTTTTTATTTAACTTTTTGTCACTAAAACTTGATTTGCAAAAAAAACATTGTTTTTAATTTTTTTTTATTTTTTGATATGTTTTAGAGGACATAAAATGCCATCTTTTCAGAAATTTTCAGGTTGTGCAAAAAATCTTTGACTGAGTTATGAATTTTTGAATCAATACTGATTTTTTTTTTTTTCAAAAAATTGAAATACTGGTCGCAAAAAATTTTCAACTACATTTTTCGATGTAAAATCAAATTTGCAATCAAAAAGTTCTTTAGTGAAATTTCATAAAGTGCACCGTTTTCAAGTTAAATCAATTTTTAGGCAACTTTTTTGAAAATAGTCGCAGTTTTTCATTTTTTTTAAATTAGTGCATATGTTTGCCCACTTTTGAAAGAAATATTTTTAAAGACTGAGAAAATTCACTATATTTTGAATTTTGTTGATACGACTCTTAGTTGCTGAGATATTGCCATGCAAAGATTTTAAAATAGAAAAATTGATGTTTTCTACCCAAGTAACCGCGGGACTGTATAAGTTGTCCCCTTTATATCAACATATAAAGTATTTCAATAGAGTCTCAAAACTTTATATTCACTTTATACGCATGGAGGTAAAATTGAGTGGCGACGTGTAGAGTTGATATAAAGTTATACCGTGATAAAATGTCAAAATACTGCTTTACCGACAGTATTAAAAATAGAAACATTCAAAAAGCTTTGCGCAGCTCTCTCTTTCTGGAGAGAGTGCTTTTCACGCTGAGATTATGTTTTTGAAAGCTTATTTGTGTTTTTTTGTTGAGTTCCTCTACATTGGAGATTCTAAACGGGGTGTTGAATTGAATTTTTATGAGATGTTTCTCCTTGATGCGCTACGCCAACCGTCTCGTCCGTTCTGAAATATGTATGAACAGTTGATGTTTTTCAATACACCCGAGCAGGGGTAAATAACACGGGAATACCAAATTTTGGTATTACTTGGGCAAATAACAGCGACCAAAATGTGCCCTTGGTTGCCCAGTAATAGATGGTAAAATACCATGAAATCATACCAAAGTCTTGTATGTGGAAGGGCACAACAATACCAAACCATGTTATTCCAAGGGTAAGATAATACCTCAAAATAAAACCATTTCAACACCAAGTTGAGGTCTTCTGGATTTTTGAACATTGCTTGAATACCAAAACTTGGTATTGCCATGGTTTTAATTTTAGGTATTCCCGCGCCCTTGGAAAATCATATTTTGGTATTTCTGTGCACAGCAACTTTCTTTCACTGAATTTCAGTAAAAATTTACTGAAATCTGCACTACTGAATCTTCAGCAAGTTATTCAGTAAATAGTAAATTGCTGAAACTTCAGTTTCCTGAAACCAATCAGGATGACAGATGGTTAACTGGATTTTCAGTAAGTTTGAAAATGTCAAAGCAATCGAAGATCTGTCAAATAAAACTGAATTTTCAGTAATTATAAGCTGTCAAAGTGAACTGAATTTTCAGTAAGCACGAATTGTCAAACAATACTGAATTTTCAGTAATTCTTTACTGTCAAACTGAACTGTGTCTTCAGTTAATCCGTATAGGCCTGGGTGAAACTGGAATCACTAAAATGGCCATAGCTCAGCGAAAACTCAACCAATTGGCATTTATTAGCTTTATAAGTTGAACTCGTTAGAATTTCTTTTTTCCAAAAATGACCCGCAGAACCCGGAAATGTTCCGGTAGCCGGAGATATTCCGGTGGGTCTCTGGGTCAAAGTGGGTCAAAAATTGCCATTTTTGGGTCCCGCATAATTTTGTTACAGAACTCTTGGGAAAAATAATAAACGATCTTTGTTCTACCCGCAGACAGTGCTGACCGTGGATTTTGAACCACCGGGGATTTTCCGGATTGAACGGGCAGGTTTCCTACCCCGGGGACGCGGATAAAATCTCAACTTACAACGGCACGCTTCGAGAACAAACTAAAATGGCGACCAAATAGACTGGCAGAGCAAATGTCAGAAACATAAATTGACTGGCAGCAATGTTACTGATTTTCAGTAAATTTGATACGGTTTACTGATTTCAGTAATTCCAAAAGACTAATGCTGAATTTCAGTAAAAAAAGGATTACTGAAAATTTTCAGTAAACTTATTTACTGAAAACGAACATCAGAATTTGGTGTGTGGTCTTCCACATACATGAGTTTGGTATGATTTCATGGTATTTTACCATCTATTACTTGGCAACCAAGAGCACATTATGGTCGCTGGTATTTGCACAAGTAATAGCAAAATTTGGTATTTTCATACCATTTTTAGTGCAACAGTTGCAGTTAGTGAAAAAACGGAAATGATCCATATGCAACAGCCAAATCTACTCACCTGATGATTCCATGTTGTTCTTAGTGATATTCTTCACCACACCGAATGCATTTGTCATTGATGAATGGCCTGTGCTTGAAGTTCTTGAAGCTTCTGAAAAATAACAAGATTGAAAAATAAGTGTTATTAAAATGAAACTGAATTAAAATTCACCAAAATTCAATAATCTGTCGATTGACTCGTTTTTCAAAGTATTTGGTTATCCCGACTTAGAGAAATGTCAACCCTTTGGAAAAAATAATTAGTGAGTATATCACACAAATTTATTAAATCATCTTTAACATTTTTGGGTTTCAAGTCATTTTAGCGCAAAATGCATTATCTCGTAAATTTTTTAAAACATTTCCCATAGTTTCAGAGAAAATTGATGAAACCTTTCCTTTTTAGCGCAAAATTAATTATTTTGTCAAAATTGGTCAAAATTTTCCCATAGTTTCAGAGGAATTTGATAAAACACTTTAATACCAAAATAATACCAAAATGTGCCATCCTGACTTAGAAAATTTTCCACAATTTCAAGTCATTTCTGTAGGGATATATCAAAAATGTTTAAAATCAAGTTTGAAATTTCCGGTTTTCAATTAAAGCATTTGCTTTGAGACATCATTTTAGCGCGAAATTAATTATTTTGTTAAAATTGGTCAAAATTTTCCCATAGTTGCAGAGGAATTTGATAAAATACTGTAATACCAAAAGAATACCAAAATGTGGAGTTCGACCATTGACAAATTCTGCAATTTTGCAATATCAAAACAATACCTTAAATTGGTATGATACCACATTTTGCTCTTGCATAATCCTTAAGACAAATTTTAAAGGGTCCAGGAATACCAAAATTTGGTATTGATACCAGAGAAAGGTATTATTACGCATTTCCCTTGTTATTTACCCATGCTCGGGCAGTCAGTCAGAACAACTTTATTTTGCTCAGGGAAAATAAAAACACCTGGCAGGTTAAATAGGAGCATTTATTCTTCACTTAGCTACAAAGGTTAATCACGATATATCGCACTTGTATATTTACTTTTTTTCATCCTTTATTCCTCATTAATAACATTTCCTGAGTGTGTAAAAGGAAACATGCACAGCGTCACCAAAAAAACCACCACAAAAATTTCAGCACTCTCTTTCGCGGCGACCTCCCTTCGGCGAGGCAAATCGGACGGGATCGGCATCACGTCTTCGATGCGGCCAGGGCTCAGAGTGCCGACTAGGCACCCGGTACTGGGGTCTTGGAGCGGTTTCCGCCGATGGCATGCAGCTTCCGCCGGTGTGCGCGCGGTGACTCTGAGCGACTTTTCAGCGACGCCCTGAGCGGCCAACGAAGCGGCGTAGAGCGAGATCTCGTCATTTCTTGCCGCCGGTGACGGACAATACAGTTTCCTTGCCGGAAAGATCCGTGACGTGGACGAAGGTTTTGTTTAAGCTGGAATAGATGTATGTCTTTCACTTCGAAAAACGATCTCGCCCTCGCGGACCTACGGTTTGAGCATACAGCAAAACCTGGACCTCCTCCTTACCGTATTTTGTTTTTGCCATCGCAGCTAGAATTAAGAATAATTTTAAACAAAACCTAGATAAATTTAATGTAATAAACTCACCTTTTTTATAGACGCGGATCGATTTTTCCAAGCATAAACATAAAAATACTACGAAATACTGCCAAACTTTTATTGCCCTCACTAGAGTTGAGTTAGTGTTTTGAAACATTTAAGAAAAGTCAAAGTGTGATGTAACATTAAAGGCTTACTTTACAGTGATATATAAAGCTAACCATTAATGCTTCAAAACATTATTGTGCTAAATGCTTTGAAACTTTAATTGGCTGTTCCATATGTCATTATACAGTAGGTAATAATGTTTCAAGCTACAAATGTTTCAAAACATTTGGAAAGTCATAGCATTGAGAATGTTTAATAAGAGTGAATTTAGAGTTTTGATTAAATGCTTGTGGTTACTTGGGTACGTCTCACCCAAAAAACTCACCAATTTCTAATGTCAATATCTCAGCAACTAATGGTCCGATTTTCAATGTTAAAATATGAAACATTCGTGAAATTTTCCGATCTCTTCGAAAAAAATATTTTCATAATTTTAAAATCAGAGCTAACAAAAGGACCAAACATTCAATATTACGGCCTTTTAAAATATTAGTCTTGGTTTAAAAATTATGAAAATATTTTTTTCGGAAAGATCGGAAAATTTCACGAATGTTTCATGTATTAGCATTGAAAACTGGACCATTAGTTGCTCAGATATCGGCATTAGAAAATGGTGGGTTGTTTGTGTGAGACTTAGAAAACATCAATTTTCCTGGTTTTGAACGTTTGCATGGCAATATCTCAGCAACCAAGGGTCGTATCAACAACGTTCAAAAATGCAAAATATAGAGAATTTTCTAAGCTTTTCAAAAATATTTTTATCAAAAGTGGGCAAACATGTGCACTAATTTAAAAAAATGAAAAACTGCGACTATTTTCAAAAAAAGTTACCTAAAAATGGATTTGACTTGAAAATGGTGCACTTTATGAAAATTTCACTAAAGTACTTTTTGATTGCAAATTTGATTTCACATCGAAAAATGAAGTTGAAAAATTTTTGCGACGAATATCTCGATTTTTTGAAAAAATCATTTGATAACTCGGTCAAAGATTTTTTGCACAACCTGAATATTTCTGAAAAGTTGGCATTTTATGTCCTCTAAAACATATCAAAAAATAAAGAAAAATAAAAATAGTGTTTTTTTGCAAATCAAGTTTTAGTGACAAAAAGTTAAATAAAAAATCACCAAAAAAATTTTTACAGTGTAGTCCGTACCCATACCTACAACTTTGCCGAAGACACCAAATCGATCAAAAAATTCCTTCAAAAGATACAGATTTTTTAATTTTCACATATCAGTTTTGTATGGACAGCTGCCAAATTTGTATGGACAAACTAATGATGCAAAATGGCTTCTTTGGGCATACCGAAGGCAACAAAAAAGTTTCAGCCGAATTAAAAAATACAAAAAAAAAAAATCGAATGACCGAAATCTGAGAGAACTGGTCATCTGTCAAGATATTAAAAAAATATATAGCGGAATTAAAAGGAACAACTCGTCTCTTTGTATTCATAGCAATTTACATTGTTTAGCTTGAACTCACACATAAATGAAAACAAAAGGATGTGATAAAATAATGACTTACAAAAAAATTATAAATGAATTTATTTTTGACTATTTTACATTTACAAATAACATGTTTCGCAAAAAAGCGTTGCAAAATAATCTATTAATGCTTCAATCAGACAGAATCAAGAGTAATGATCGGTATTTTTGGTATCTTGTTCACTGATTGTATCATGCTGATGCTTGTAGTGATGATGGAAATGTTCGTGCTCTACTTCCTCGCGTACGATTATGGGTCTAGGTATTTCCTTTTTGACTATTGTTTCTTCTTTAATGATGGTAGGCTTATGATGATGATGAACTGTTTTAAGTTCAGTATGCGTGTGCTTTTGTTGCTTCACCTTAACCGGAACGTGGATTACTATTTTTCTTCTCTTGCTGAAATAATTATTATATAGATAAAAAGATAAAATAAACTAAAACCTAGATAGTTTAAAATGTATATTATTTGAAACAGATGGTTGTCATCCAATCTGGGTCACGCAGAAAAATAAGGCATATGGGTCATTCCATCTGAAACGGAACAGCATTTGAAAATTACCCTCTCCGATCCTGCTCAAATTTGGCAGGGCTGTTGATACTATCAAAACATGCAAGAATCCTGAATTCCATCCAAATCGGACCACCCCCTCCATTTTTGTACCCTCCCAAAAAATCGACTTTTTGCCGATTTTGGTGCAAAACTCCTATCTTCAAACGGCGATAACTCAGGAACCACAAATCTTAGAAGGTCGGTCTTAGACTCAATTTTGAAGTAAATTGGACATAGAATCCATTTCCGTGATCAAAATGTTGATTAATTTGCTTTTTTTCTACCTGTATTGCATAATTGAAAACTTTAAATGGCCGTATCTCAAAACACCCCAACTTATTTTTATTTTATTTGACCTCACCATCGTGTTCCCCGGCCAATTTTACATAAGAATCACTTATCGACAGAAATGAATATGTTTCGTTCCAAAGATATCGAATTTTAAAGTTTTGTGTTTTCGAGAATACCTACATCAGCTTCATTCGCCGCATCTGCTAGAAGCACACCGGCGGGCTGATCAATAACTGCTACCTGGTCATTTATTGAAATAATATTTCATCACAAATAATCTTTATCAAATTGGGCAAAAATTAACTGTATAACACTGTAGGAAACTGGAGTTTAATCGCGAATGTTTATCTGCTCAAAAAAATGAATGAAGTGAATTTCTGTGCTAACCCACAGGACAGAGCACACACGACACACAGTAAAGGGCAGAATTGGATTCCGACGGAGCGCCGGAAAATGCAATTAATCTTGTTAGTAACACTGAACAATTAGTGTACGATACATTAATGAGTAAAAAATATGAATTAAATTAAATAAAATTTGTTGATACGTTGTACTCTAGTGAAGGACGATCACAGGGAGTAGGAAAAGGATTTCCGGAAAATATAAAACTTAAAAATGTAAGAAAATCACAAAGTTTGATCTGCTGCAAAGCGGCTAATTCCCCAAATTTAGTTGCGATGATTTCGACACCGTCCGAACAACAGTGTTTATTTTCTTCTGTTATTCTTGGATTCTTGGAACACAATACGGCTGCTGTACTCACGTATAAGGATTTTTTTTAATTAAATTTACCTTGACCAAAATCATCTTTCAATCAAATGGTGCTGGCTCACAAAATAAAAATTGATTTAATATGATCAATCTTTTAAACCATAAATCGGATTTGGCACATTATAATAATAATAATAATAATAATAATAATAATAATAATAATAATAATAATAATAATAATAATAATAATAATAATAATAATAATAATAATAATAATAATAATAATAATAATAATAATAATAATAATAATAATAATAATAATAATAATAATAATAATAATAATAATAATAATAATAATAATAATAATAATAATAATAATAATAATAATAATAATAATAATAATAATAATAATAATAATAATAATAATAATAATAATAATAATAATAATAATAATAATAATAATAATAATAATAATAATAATAATAATAATAATAATAATAATAATAATAATAATAATAATAATAATAATAATAATAATAATAATAATAATAATAATAATAATAATAATAATAATAATAATAATAATAATAATAATAATAATAATAATAATAATAATAATAATAATAATAATAATAATAATAATAATAATAATAATAATAATAATAATAATAATAATAATAATAATAATAATAATAATAATAATAATAATAATAATAATAATAATAATAATAATAATAATAATAATAATAATAATAATAATAATAATAATAATAATAATAATAATAATAATAATAATAATAATAATAATAATAATAATAATAATAATAATAATAATAATAATAATAATAATAATAATAATAATAATAATAATAATAATAATAATAATAATAATAATAATAATAATAATAATAATAATAATAATAATAATAATAATAATAATAATAATAATAATAATAATAATAATAATAATAATAATAATAATAATAATAATAATAATAATAATAATAATAATAATAATAATAATAATAATAATAATAATAATAATAATAATAATAATAATAATAATAATAATAATAATAATAATAATAATAATAATAATAATAATAATAATAATAATAATAATAATAATAATAATAATAATAATAATAATAATAATAATAATAATAATAATAATAATAATAATAATAATAATAATAATAATAATAATAATAATAATAATAATAATAATAATAATAATAATAATAATAATAATAATAATAATAATAATAATAATAATAATAATAATAATAATAATAATAATAATAATAATAATAATAATAATAATAATAATAATAATAATAATAATAATAATAATAATAATAATAATAATAATAATAATAATAATAATAATAATAATAATAATAATAATAATAATAATAATAATAATAATAATAATAATAATAATAATAATAATAATAATAATAATAATAATAATAATAATAATAATAATAATAATAATAATAATAATAATAATAATAATAATAATAATAATAATAATAATAATAATAATAATAATAATAATAATAATAATAATAATAATAATAATAATAATAATAATAATAATAATAATAATAATAATAATAATAATAATAATAATAATAATAATAATAATAATAATAATAATAATAATAATAATAATAATAATAATAATAATAATAATAATAATAATAATAATAATAATAATAATAATAATAATAATAATAATAATAATAATAATAATAATAATAATAATAATAATAATAATAATAATAATAATAATAATAATAATAATAATAATAATAATAATAATAATAATAATAATAATAATAATAATAATAATAATAATAATAATAATAATAATAATAATAATAATAATAATAATAATAATAATAATAATAATAATAATAATAATAATAATAATAATAATAATAATAATAATAATAATAATAATAATAATAATAATAATAATAATAATAATAATAATAATAATAATAATAATAATAATAATAATAATAATAATAATAATAATAATAATAATAATAATAATAATAATAATAATAATAATAATAATAATAATAATAATAATAATAATAATAATAATAATAATAATAATAATAATAATAATAATAATAATAATAATAATAATAATAATAATAATAATAATAATAATAATAATAATAATAATAATAATAATAATAATAATAATAATAATAATAATAATAATAATAATAATAATAATAATAATAATAATAATAATAATAATAATAATAATAATAATAATAATAATAATAATAATAATAATAATAATAATAATAATAATAATAATAATAATAATAATAATAATAATAATAATAATAATAATAATAATAATAATAATAATAATAATAATAATAATAATAATAATAATAATAATAATAATAATAATAATAATAATAATAATAATAATAATAATAATAATAATAATAATAATAATAATAATAATAATAATAATAATAATAATAATAATAATAATAATAATAATAATAATAATAATAATAATAATAATAATAATAATAATAATAATAATAATAATAATAATAATAATAATAATAATAATAATAATAATAATAATAATAATAATAATAATAATAATAATAACCCAATAAATATTCCATTCACAAAAATAGATTGATCAAGTTAGGGGAACAGCATCTATTTCCAGCGTTCCTCTAATGTTGCCATATCAGCGCTTTGGCATTCAATTACAGCTGATTAAAAGCGTTTTCAACTGAAATCGAGTGATAAATAGCTCAATAAGAAGTGAACTAGCATGTTTCTATCAATAGTTTTGCAAAATTTCATGTTTAAATAGTGAAAATGAGCAAATTGGACGAAACTAGGAGCGAGGACTTAACCTGCCAAACATACGAGAATTTCCCCTATTAGAAAAAAAATCAAATTATTCGCTCTACAGCATTGCCTTGGCGTTCTCGATTGCGAGATTTCTACTCGAAACTAGGTCTTCGAAGGCTTGATTGTTGAGGCAATTGCAAACCTCTTTTTACACCTTAGCTTCCATTCACCCCGGGATTCGAACTGACAACCTTTGGACTGTTAGTCCAACTGCCTACCAGCGACTCCACCGAGACTGAGCTAACGACCTAACCTTTTTTTTTAGGTTAGTCCGGGGCCAACATTCACTTCCCGTCCGAAGGAAGGCGTGATCAGACAAATCTCTTCTCACAATTTGCCACCGGGACCTTCTGGGATCGAACCCAGGCCGACTGGGTGAGAGACAACCACGCTTACCCCTACACAACGGTCCCGGCCCCTATTAGCCATTTAGTAAATATTTGCATAAAGTTATAAAAATATAAATTAAATTAATCATCTCCCAGAATACCAGGTAGGTAGCAGTTATTAATCTGCCCGCCTGTGTGCTTCTAGCAGATGCGGCGAATGAAGATGTAGGTAATCTCGAAAACACAAAACTTTAAAATTCGATATCTCTGGAACGAAACATATTCATTTCTGTCGATAAGTGATTCTTATGTCAAATTGGCCGGGGAACACGATGGTGAGGTAAAATAAAAAAAAATAAGTTGGGGTGTTTTGAGATATGGCCGATTAAAGTTTTCAATTGCGCAATACAGGTAAAAAAACAAATTAATCAACATTTTGATCACGGAAATGGATTCTACGTCCAATTTCCTTTAAAATTGAGTCAAAGACCGACCTTCTAAGATTTGTGGTTCCTGAGCTATCGCCGTTTGAAACTAGGAGGTTTGGTCAAAAATCGCCAAAAAGTCGATTTTTTGGGGAGGTACAAAAATGGAGGGGGTGGTCCGATTTGGATGAAATTCGGGATTCTTGCATGTTTTGATCAACAGCTCTGTCAAATTTGAGCAGGATCGGAGACGGTAATTTTTAAATTTGCACTTATTCGTGCACAGTTGAGATGGAATGACCCTTATTTGACCTCACTTTTAATTCATATTTTTTTATTAAATTTAATTTAATTTTAATTCATATTTTTTACTCAATAATGTTCAGTGTTACTAACAAGATTAATTGCATTTTCCTGCTCGCTCCGTCGGAATCCAATTCTGCCCTTTACTGTGTGTTGTTATTGCTCTGTTCTGTGGGTTAGCACAGAAATTCACTTAATTCATTTTTTTTAGCATATAAACATTCGCGATTAAACTCCAGTTTCCTACAGTGTTATACAGTTAATTTTTGCCCAATTTGATAAAGATTATTTATGATGAAATATTATCAGGAAATACTAAACGCACCCGCACGACGTGTTTGTTTACTATAATCGCTCTTGAATGTTCACGTTTTTAAGTGTGTGAAACTAGTTTCTCGTCGGATAAATTTCGTTCATTCGCTGCCCCCGGTACAAACTATTCAGCGAAAGTGTTAGTCAACGGTTCTATCGCGTATCGAACGTCTAATTAGAATTCGAAATTTCGTATCGCGCAAGTTATTTTTTTTTCGTTTGGCCTCTCTGCTTCTTCGTGTCGACTCACCACTCCACACTGTCGACAGCGCCTCGGTGGTTGTTGATTGTAGCTGCCACAACGAAGATGACCAAAACAAATAAATGCGATGCTGATGTTTGTTTTGGTGGGTCCGGTACAAGATGCCCTCGAGTGCGTTGCGAGCTCTGCGCGATAAGCGTGCATGTAAAATGCGCTGACATCGCCTCCGCTCTCATCCAACCGCTTCGGGAAACACCTGGTTTTTGCTGGCTGTGTGCCAAATGCCGAACCCTAGATAATCGCAAGCAAACCTCAACGAGTCCAACGCTTGACCTCATCTTGCAACGGACGACTTCTTCATTGACGCTGATTGGGGCACTCATCGATTCAATGAAGCAGTACTGCAGGACGACTCCTCAGACCTGTACACGGTCCTGCTGCACTGCTCCACTCCGCCCAAACGACGTTCCGGTTCTTGAAGAATCTGCGGGTGAAATTTTCAACGAACAGCTCGACTTCGCCGCTGTGTTCCAGTCGATTCTCGGAGAAAAACGTCCCCGCACCAGCAGCGTCTCGCAAACATCACTGTCTCAACCTGACAAAATCACGAAAGTTGATGTTCCAATCTCTCAACCCCCTGAAACAACAACTACAGACCCCTATGTTTCAGGTGCGATCGCTTCAGCAGCAGCTGGACAAACCAACAGCATAAGCCGCCCTCAAGCACCTCCAGTCGCCGTGTCCTCCTCGGTCACGCTCAGTGCCGATCCATCTCCGGCACCGCCTGCCGCCGGCCCCACGCCATGGCGGAAGGCAATTATTATTGAAATTGAATGTACCTAAAATGTTTTTTCGTGGAAAGGTAGCTAAGGGGGTCCCTTTTCGATATCTGTGACCTAGAAAATATTTTACCTAGGGATTTTCGATTTTTTGTCATTTTCAGTTTTTTAACTGTATAAATGGAGGCGCACGGTACATTTGGTTACTTTGCGGTTGCACAGCACCTCCCTAATCCTTTTAATTGCAATGGATACTGATCAAAGGGGTCGTCCATGAAATATATCACAATATTTAAGGCCCCACCCACCCTTACAAACCCCCCCCTCCCCCTAGTTTATTTAACAAAGGCTCCATAAAGTATGGCACACTAAAATCAGCAAAAAATAACCCCCTCCCCCCTATGCCACACATTGTCACGCAACCCAAGTAGCATTTGGCAACATGATAAATTTGACTAAGTCCAGTTTTTGTTTTGTTTTGCTGTAGAAACATATAAATGACATTTTAGCAACAATACGTTGCAATGTTGCAAACGTTTCGAATTGAAAACAACTTTGCAACAATCCATTTCGTTTTGTAATCGAAACATATTGAAAACATATTGGTTCCATTGTTGCAACATGTGACTTAGCCCGATTTGTGTGCTAAGAATAATATTGAAATCAAAAATCCTTAGATACAGTTCAGCCCAACCATTTGCCCTTACATCATTTCATCGGTGGCTCACCCGAGCAGGGGTAAATAACACGGGAATACCAAATTTTGGTATTACTTGAGCAAATAACAGCGACCAAAATGTGCCCTTGGTTGCCCAGTAATAGATGGTAAAATACCATGAAATCATACCAAAGTCTTGTATGTGGAAGGGCACAACAATACCAAACCATGTTATTCCAAGGGTAAAATAATACCTCAAAATAGAACCATTTCAATACCAAGTTGAGGTCTTCTGGATTTTTGAACATTGCTTGAATACCAAAACTTGGTAATGCCATGGTTTAATTTTTAGGTATTCCCGCGCCCTTGGAAAATCATATTTTGGTATTCCTGTGGTCTTCCACAAACATGATTTTGGTATGTTTTCATGGTATTTTACCATCTATTACTGGGCAACCAAGATCACATTTTGGTCGCTGATATTTGCACAAGTAATACCAAAATTTGGTATTTTGATACCATTTTTAGTGCAGCAGTTGCAGTTAGTGAAAAAACGGAAATGATCCATATGCAACAGCCAAATCTACTCACCTGATGATTCCATGTTGTTCTTAGTGATATTCTTCACCACACCGAATGCATTTGTCATTGATGAACGGCCTGTGCATGAAGTTCTTGAAGATTCTGAAAAATAACAAGATTGAAAAATAAGTGTTATTAAAATAAAACTGGATTGAAATTCACCAAAATTCAATAATCTTTCGATTGACTCGTTTTTCAAAGTATTTGGTTTTTTCAAGTCATTTTAGCGCAAAATTTATTATCTTGTCCAAATTGGTAAAAAAATCCCATAGTTTCAGAGAAAATTGATGAAACCTTTCAATACCAAAATAATACCAAAATGTGCCATCCTGACTTAGAAAATTTTCCACAATTTCAAGTCATTTCTTTAGGGGGTATATCAAAAATGTTTAAAATCAAGTTTGAAATTTCAAGTCATTTCTTTAGGGTGTATATCAAAAATGTTTAAAATCAAGTTTGAAATTTCCGGTTTTCAATTAAAGTATTTGCTTTGAGACATCATTTTAGTGCAAAATTAATTATTTTGTCAAAATTGGTCAAAATTTTCCTATAGTTTCAGAGGAATTTGATAAAACACTGTAATACCAAAAGAATACCAAAATGTGCCATCCTGACTTAGAAAATTGTCCACAATTTCAAGTCATTTCTGTACCCGAGCAGGGGTAAATAACACGGGAATACCAAATTTTGGTATTACTTGGGCAAATAACTGCGACCAAAATGTGCCCTTGGTTGCCCAGTAATAGATGGTAAAATACCATGAAATCATACCAAAATCATGTATGTGGAAGACCACAGGAATACCAAAATATGATTTTCCTAGGGCGCGGGAATACCTAAAATTAAACCATGGCAATACCAAGTTTTGGTATTCAAGCAATGTTCAAAAATCCAGAAGACCTCAACTTGGTATTGAAATGGTTTTATTTTGAGGTATTATTTTACCCTTGGAATAACACGGTTTGGTATTGTTGTGCCCTTCCACATACAAGACTTTGGTATGATTTCATGGTATTTTACCATCTATTACTGGGCAACCAAGAGCACATTTTGGTCGTTGATATTTGCACAAGTAATACCAAAATTTGGTATTTTCATACCATTTTTAGTGCAGCAGTTGCAGTTAGTGAAAAAACGGAAATGATCCTTATGCAACAACCAAATCTACTCACCTGATGATTCCATGTTGTTCTTAGTGATATTCTTCACCACAACGAATGCATTTGTCATTGACGGCCTGTGCTTGAAGTTCTTGAAGATTCTGAAAAATAACAAGATTGAAAAATAAGTGTTATTAAAATGAAACTGGATTGAAATTAACCAAATTTCAATATTTTTTGTTTTTCAAAGTATTTGGTTATCCCGACTTAAAAAAAATTAAAATCAGCTTTAACATTTTTGGGTTTCAAGTCATTTTAGCGCAAAATTAATTATCTCGTCAAAATTTATAAAAAATTTCCCATAGTTTCAGAGGAATTTGATGAAACCTTTAAATACCAAAATAATACCAAAATGTGCCATCCTGACATAGAAAATTTTCCACAATTTCAAGTCATTTCTGTAGGGGGTATATCAAAAATGTTTAAAATCAAGTTTGAAATTTCCGGTTTTCAATGAAAGCATTCGCTTTGAGAAGCGCAAATTAATTATTTTGTCAAAATTGGTCAAAATTTTCCCATAGTTTCAGAGGAATTTGATAAAACACTTCAATACCAAAATAATACAAAAATGTGCCATCCTGACTTAGAAAATTTTCCACAATTTCAAGTCATTTCTGTAGGGGGTATATCAAAAATTTTTAAAATCAAGTTTGAAATTTCCGGATTTTAATGAAAGCATTCGCTTTGAGACATCATTTTAGCGCAAAATTAATTATTCTGTCAAAATTGGTCAAAATTTTCCCATAGTTTCAGAGGAATTTGATAAAATACTGTAATACCAAAAGAATACCAAAATGTGGTGTTCGACCATTGACAAATTCTGCAATTTTGCAATATCAAAACAATACCTTAAATTGGTATGATACCACATTTTGCTCTTGCATAATCCTTAAGACAAATTTTAAAGGGTCCAGGAATACCAAAATTTGGTATTGATACCAGAGAAAGGTATTATTACGCATTTCCCTTGTTATTTACCCATGCTCGGGTAGGGGGTATATCAAAAATGTTTAAAATCAAGTTTGAAATTTCCGGTTTTCAATGAAAGCATTCGCTTTGAGACATCATTTTAGTGCAAAATTAATTATTTTGTCAAAATTGGTCAAAATTTTCCCATAGTTTCAGAGGAATTTGATAAAACACTGTAATACCAAAATAATACCAAAATGTGCCATCCTGACTTAGGAAATTTTCCACAATTTCAAGTCATTTCTTTATGTGGTAGAGGCAAGGTGTGATGATCTAAAGGTACCAGTCCAGAATCCGGACAGGGGGGCACTTTAGTTTTTTTTTGCTGAAATAGATTTTTTTTTGTTTCGCGCAAATTAAACGACAACATAATGGCAACATCATGACAACACAACAAACTACTTTACCGACATATTTCCACAAACAAATTGTTTCTGGAACTTCGTCGTAACAAAGTTGAAACAAGCGGCTAAATGTTGCCAACACAAAATTTTCGTGCGCTTTTTAGGGCACCACGAGTGTTCTAACTATGTTGTGATAGCACATTTTAAGTGTTACGAAATAGTTGCATTTAAAGATCCGCAACAAAAAATGTTACTTGGGAACCCCCTTGAAAAGTCCGGCACGTTTTGTAATTTGTTTTTTTTTTTACATTTTTACTTTCTTTTAGTTCTGAGTTGAATCAATGCCTTGTATCATGTTTGATTTATGAGTTAAGCTTATCAAACATCAAATAACTTTTTTGTAAATATTTTAAGCCTGAATTTTATTTTTTTTCTATTTCCAGTACCCTTGGTATGCAGTTAGTTGCATATACCTAGCTCGACTAATTTCAGCACAACCGATAAGCAGAAAAAAACAAAATTTACGGTTGATTTGGCTGAGTGTTAGGTAGTGCGATTCTCGGCATACTGCAAAATAAGTTTATTGTGTTTTTACTGGATAAGGTACAACAAGTGCATTATTTATACACGCAGAAAAATAAGGCATATTTGAATCAACAAAACGTTTTGTTGATTTGAAAATCTTTATTTTTGTTGAATCAACGCTAAACGTCAAAGCAGCTTTTTTCGAAACAACAAAAGACTTTTGTGGAATCGAGAAAATCAAGGTTTGTTTCAACGCAAAATCGGCGTTGATTATATTCTAATCTAATCTAATCTAATCAGACCCTAGCGCAGCCAATCTTTCGAAGGGATCCTGGAGAGTGCCTTAGGTTAGATGACGCCTAGCACTCTTCTTGTCATTTATTAACATTTGTAGTGCGCCATTGCATTGAAATGCATTGAAACATCACAAGCGTTAAAGCGGCCAGGCCTACTGCGTAAAGCCGTATCGCAGAGATGACTCGTAATTGGGTTGAGTTTGAGCACAGAGTGTTCGAACAACAACACAATTCTGAATCGACAGGGGAGGAAGAAGCGTGGGGACACACCACCATACGCTCCGAGATTTGGTTGTATTCGTTGGGAGCACCATGCTAAGAAGGTTTGGTACTCCGGGACCCTCTGGGATGGGACATTGTATTTCCACGAATGCCCTGGACACTATTTGTCGTGGTTATAGCGCCACAACTCGCTCTACAAAATCGGCGTTGATTATATTCAACAAAAAATTTGTTGATTCAAACCTCCTACAGGTTGATTCTACAAAACATTTTTCTGCGTGTATAAAACATTTGAAAAATCAGCCCTAAATAAATAAAATTATTCGCTCTACAGCATTGCCTTGGCGTTCTCGATTGCGAATTTCCTACTCGAAACTAGGTGTTCGAAGGCTTGATTGTTGAGGCAATTGCAAATTTCTTTTTACACCTTAGCTTCCATCATAGAATAGGTATAGGTAGAATTACAACTCGTTGCTCTTCCCATATAATCGCTTGGCGACACTGCCGACAGTGCCATCATCAGGCCAAACGGGGAACTAAAAAGTCTGCAAACTAAATGAGGTGCGCATTTTTTTTTGACACGCTGTCATTTGCAGTGACAGATCGCGGGCGCGATTTTATTTGACATTTCTCGGGTTATTTTTCAAAAGGTCCTTAGCGCCAGTTGTTAACAAAGCGGTTTTTTAATCGGTTCGAATCGGTACGAATAATTAAAATCAAAAATGCTTTGAATTATTCATCTGCACGTCCTTTAAATGCTCTTTACTGAAAAAATAAAGGAAAGTTGATTTGTTTTAATTTCGGAAGCTTGAGTGCTTCGGAGGTTCAGAGCTAGAAGAGCTTATCGGGATTTCTCGCCGGATAAAAGCTTTACTATTTTTTTTCGTTGGGGATCTCCGCTCGATGGCTATCCCTAAACACGTGGCATTTCCCCTTTTGTCATCGATTCTTTTCGGTCGTTCCCCAGAAACGCACCACAGCTAATAATTTAACAGTTGGAGAACCTAAAAAACATTCCTGTTGCCAAGTGTCTGTACCGGCGAAAAAATCGTTCCTGTAGCTGAGTTTGAGTGCTGGCGAAAGACCGATCCAAAGAACTTCGTAAGCTCTTGCAATTATGAACCACCAGAACGTACGGAACGCTAAAGTTTGCATTTGCATTTGCAAGATATTCGGGACCGTGGTGTAGGGGTAAGCGTGATTGCCTCTCACCCAGTCGGCCTGGGTTCAATCCCAGACGGTCCCGGTGGCATTTTTCGAGACGAGATTTGTCTGATCACGCCATCCGTCGGACGGGATGTAAATGTTGGCCCCGGACTGACCAAAAAAAAAAAAGGTTAGGTCGTTAGCTCAGTCCAGGTGTAGGAGTCGTCTCCCTGGGTCCTGTCTCGGTGGAGTCGCTGGTAGGCAATTGGACTAACAATTCAAAGGTCGTCAGTTTGAATCCCGGGGTGGATGGAAGCTAAGGTGTGAAAAGAGGTTTGCAATTGCCTCAACAATCAAGCCTTCGGACACTTAGTTTCGAGTAGGAATCTCGCAATCGAGATCGCCAAGGTAATGCTGTAGAGCGAATAATTTGATTTTTTTCTTTTTAATAACTGTCGAAATAAAATCTAAAGTTTTTTTTAAAAGGTCCTTTCAGCTATTGTCTTTCATATGTTTATAGGACCTTTTTTTTTAAAAAAAACTCTAGAAATATAAATCACAATAAAAGAAAACCATTGACATTATTTTTTGCAGGATTATTCTTGAAATTTGTAAAATAATATTCAATGCCCACCTAACTACGATCATCTTGTACTTTGGGGTAGGTTAGTTCCCCGTTTCGCCACCAATCTCAGTTAGGCAGCACTGTTTTGTCTCCCGGTTAGATTAATGAGTGGCAACTCTACCTATACCTATTCTATGCTTCCATCCACCCCGGGATTCGAACTGACGATCTTTAAATTGTGAGTCCAACTGCCTACAAGCGACTCCACCGAGACAGGACCCAGGGAGACGACTCCTACACCTGGACTGAGCTAACGACATAACCTTTAGGTTAGTCCGGGACCAACATTTACTTCCCCGTCCGACGGAAGGCGTGATCAGACAAATCTCGTCTTGAAATATGCCACCGGGACCATCTGGGATCGAACCCAGGCCGACTGGGTTAGAGGCAACCACGCTTAGCCCTACACCACGGTTGTAAAATATTTACATAAAGTAATTCGATGTTTAATAAACGTAACTCATAAATCAAACATGATAAAAGGCATTAAGAAACAGAGTTGTTAATGATAGATATTATATACTTAAATCATTACTTACTTACTTGAATCATCAATCGTGATTTCAACAATAACAAAAATTAAAAACATATCCTATAAAAATGATAAGCTGTTAAATTGAACTCAGAATTATAAAATAAATAAAAATGTACAAAAAAACAAGATTAGGGTACAAAACGTGTCGTACTTTTCAAGGGGGAAGGCGTAGTCAGCGTGACAATGTGTGGCATTGGGGGAAGGGGGTTATTTTTTGATGATTTTAGTGTGCCATACTTGATGGAAACTCGGTACTTGGAACGTTCGAACTCTCCAAGATCCTGCACGTGCTGGCCTTCTTGCCCGGGAGCTGCACAAGCTGTACGTGCATGTGGCCGCCATCCAGGAAGT
Source organism: Culex quinquefasciatus (assembly GCF_015732765.1). Classification (NCBI taxonomy): domain Eukaryota; kingdom Metazoa; phylum Arthropoda; class Insecta; order Diptera; family Culicidae; genus Culex; species Culex quinquefasciatus. The sequence goes on from NC_051862.1 coordinate 109,702,872, forward strand.
TCGATGGCCCGGTCATGGAGAGCGAGAATTCACGGTGGTGGACCCCATCGCCAACACCTCTTTCAAGTACCACATCTACTACAGTGGCGGCGAAAAGGCGATGCACGGAGTCGGTTTCGTAGTGATTGGGGATCAGAAGAACCGAGTCATCAAGTGGAAGGTGGTGAATGACCGGATCTGCGTGTTGAGAATAAAGGGCAAATTCTTCAACTACAGCCTGATCAACATCTACGCGCCGACGAACGACAAGCCCGATGACGATAAAGACGCTTTCTACGAGCGTCTCGACAAGACCTATGGAGAGTGCCCAAGACACGACGTGAAGATAGTCATCGGAGACGCAAACGCGCAGGTCGGAAGGGAAGCCTTCTTCCATCCTGTCATCGGCAAGGAGAGCCTTCAACCTCGCACGAATGACAACGGCCTACGTTTGGTCAATTTCGCCGCAGCCAGAGCACCTTCTTTGCGCGCATGAACATTCGGAAGCACACCTGGCGCCACCCGAATGGCGAATCGTGCACACAAATCGATCACGTTTTGGTGGATGGTCGACACTTCTCGGACGTGATGGACGTCCGATCGTACAGAGGACCGAACATCGACTCTGATCACTTCCTGGTAGCGTGCAAGATCCGAGCTAGGCTGTCGAACGTGTTGACCCCGCGGACTGCGAGGATAGCGCGGTTAAATGTCCAGCGTCTCGCGAGCAGCGACGTTGCTGCAGAATACAGTCGGAAGCTCGACGAGCGGATCAACGAGGACGCGCCTACGGGTAACCTGGACGAGCAATGGGGAGCCCTCCAGAGCATCGTCAACACAACGGCTACCGAAGTGATCGGCACGACCAGAGGACGCAAACCCAAAGGGTGGTTCGATGCGGAGTGCCAGCGAGTGACGGACGAGAAGAACGAGGCCAGGAAACGTATGCTGGTTAAGGGTACGCGCCGAAACTGTGAGCGATACAGCGAGCTGCGAAGAGCTGAGAAACGAACCCACCGCCGAAAAGAACGGGAGTACGACGAGAGAGTACATGCCGAAGCTCAAGCACAGTACAACGCGAACGATAAGCGGAGGTTTTATGCAACTGTCAACGGTGTAAGAAAGAAAGCGACGCCTTCCCCTGTTATGTGCAACGACAGGGAAGGTAACCTGTTGACAGATAAGACGGCGGTAGCGGCCAGGTGGAAGGAGCACTTTCAACAGCTGTTGAACGGTGAGATGCGAGAGAGAGTCGTCGAGGACAGGATGAACGTTGAGGATGATGGAATAGCTGAGCAATTCTCTGAGATTTCGGTCATTCGATTTTTTTTGTATTTTTTAATCCGGCTGAAACTTTTTTGGTGCCTTCGGTATGCCCAAAGAAGCCATTTTGCATCATTAGTTCGTTCATATAATTTTCCATACAAATTTGGCAGCTGTCCATACAAAAATGATATGTGAAAATTCAAAAATCTGTATCTTTTGAAGGAATTTTTTGATCGATTTGGTGTCTTCGGCAAAGTTGTAGGTATGGATATGGACTACACTGAAAAAAAAAATGATACACGGTAAAATTTTTTTTGGTGATTTTTAATTTAACTTTTTGTCACTAAAACTTGATTTGCAAAAAAACACTATTTTTTATTTTTTATTTTTTAATATTAGTGCCCATGTTTGCCCACCTTTGAAAAAACTATTTTTTAAAAGCTGAGAAAATTCTCTATATTTTGCTTTATTGAACTTTGTTGATACGACCTTTAGTTGCTGAGATATTGCCATGCAAAGGTTAAAAAACAGGAAAATTGATGTTTTCTAAGTTTCACCCAAACAACCCACCATTTTCTAATGTCGATATCTCAGCAATTAATGGTCCGATTTACAATGTGAAAATATGAAACATTCGTGAAATTTTCCGATCTTTTCGAAAAAAATATTTCCAAAAATTTAAAATCAAGACAAACATTTCAAATGGGCGTAATAGTGAAAGTTTGGCCCGTTTAAAATGTTAGTCTTGATTTTAAATTTTTGAAATTATTTTTTTCGAAAAGATCGGAAAATTTCACGAATGTTTTATGTTTTAACATTGTAAATCGGACCTATAGTTGCTGAGATATCGACATTAGAAAATGGTGGGTTGTTTGGGTGAGACTTAGAAAACATCAATTTTCCTGTTTTTTAACCTTTGCATGGCAATATCTCAGCAACTAAAGGTCGTATCAACAAAGTTCAATAAAGCAAAATACAGAGAATTTTCTCAGCTTTTCGAAAATATTTTTTTCAAAGGTGGGCAAACATGGGCACTAATATTAAAACATAAAAAATAAAAAATAGTGTTTTTTTGCAAATCAAGTTTTAGTGACAAAAAGTTAAATTAAAAATCACCAAAAAAATTTTTACCGTGTATCATTTTTTTTCAGTGTAGTCCATATCCATACCTTCAACTTTGCCGAAGACACCAAATCGATCAAAAAATTCCTTCAAAAGATACAGATTTTTGAATTTTCACATATCATTTTTGTATGGACAGCTGCCAAATTTGTATGGAAAATTATATGAACGAACTAATGATGCAAAATGGCTTCTTTGGGCATACCCAAGGCACCAAAAAAGTTTCAGCCGGATTAAAAAATACAAAAATTAAAATTAAAGAAAAAAGACCGATTCCGTAGAGAACTGCTCAGCTGTGGACCCGCCTACGTTGGAGGACGTGGAAAAAGCCGTAAAGGAGCTCAAGAACGCGAAATCCGCGGGAAAGGATGGACTTTCGGCCGAACTTTTCAAGCACGGGAGCGCGCGGATGATCGAGATTCTGCACCAAATCGTCCAGCGAATTTGGTGTGAAGAACAGCTTCCGACCGACTGGTTAGACGGGCTCATCACCCCAATCTACAAGAAAGGTCAAAGACTCGATTGTCCCAACTATCGAGGCATCACAATCCTCAACTCAGCGTACAAAGTACTATCCCGAATCCTGTGGAGCAAGCTGAGACCGTTGACCGAGACCTTTGTCGGCGAATACCAGTGCGGTTTTCGAGCGGGTCGGTCAACGACGGACCAGATGTTCACTCTGCGACAAATCCTCGACAAGTTCCGGGAGTACAACCTGCAAACACACCATTTGTTCATCGACTTCAAAGCGGCGTACGATTCAGTCAAAACTTTGGAAAATTATGCTAGAACACGGCTTTCCGGCGAAGCTAATAAGACTGATTCGTGCAACGCTCGATGGAGCAAAATTAAGCGTGCGAATAGCTAACGAGACATCTGAAGCTTTCGTTACGTTGGATGGATTGAAGCAGGGCGATGCTCTCTCGAACCTACTGTTCATCATAGCGTTGGAAGGTGCTGCTCGAAGGCGTGCATAGAAACGGAACACTCATCACTAAATCGCACATGCTGCTTGGATACGTTGACGACATCGACATCATTGGTATCGACCGTCGTTCAGTGGAGGAGGCGTTCGTACCTTTCAAGCGGGAAGCTGCGAAGATCGGACTGACCATCAACACTGCCAAGACCAAGTATCTGGTTGCTGGCAGAGCGCGTGGCAGTGCAGGTGATGGTGTTTCGGAGGTGGAAATAGATGGAGAAAGATATGAGGTGGTGGATGAGTTTGTATATCTTGGTACACTTGTGACGTGCGACAACGATGTGAGCTGCGAAGTGAAACGGCGGATTAGTGCTGCAAACAGGGCCTTTTACGGTCTTCGTAGCCAGCTAAGATCCCGCAGCCTAAGGACGCCTACGAAAATCACGCTGTACAGGACCTTGATACTCCCTGTAGCTCTTTACGGTCACGAGTCGTGGACGCTGAAGGAGGCTGACCAGAGAGCACTTGGGGTCTTTGAGCGGAGAATCCTGCGTTCTATCTTCGGCGGCAAGCAAGTAGGAGACCGGTGGCGCAGGCGCATGAACTTCGAGCTGTACCAAGACTACAAACATGCTGATATCGTAAAAGTCATCAAGCACGACAGGCTGAAGTGGGCTGGACATGTAGCCAGAATGTCGGACTAGCGGGCGGCTAAAACGATATTCAGCAGCGAACCTGGACGGGGTCGTCGACTTCGTGGAAGGCCTCGTACGCGTGTGCAGTCAACGAAGATGCAAGAGCGGCCAACATTGTGGGCGACTGAAGACGAGCGGCCCAAGATCGAGCATCCTGGAAATCTTCGATTAGTTCAGCGTTGGGTCGATAGACCTGTTGCTGATAAAGTAAAAGTAAGTACTTGATGGATGACGCCTCATACTAAAAATAATGTTATTGTCTTTGTTAAATAAATAAGGGTGATGAGGGGGAGGTGGTTGTAAGGGTGGGTGGGGCCTTAAATATTGTGAAATATTTCATGGACGACCCCTTTGATCAGTATCCATTGCAATTAAAAGGATTAGGGAGGTTCTGTGCAACCGCAAAGTAACCAAAAGTACCGTGCGCCTCCATTTATACAGTTAAAAAACTGAAAATGACAAAAAATCGAAAATCCCTAGGTGAAATATTTTCTAGGTCACAGATATCGAAAAGGGACCCCCTTAGCTACCTTTCCACGAACAAACATTTTAGGTACATTAAATTTCAATAATAATTGCCTTCCGCCATGGCGTGGGCCCTCCTTCGGCCACCCCAGGGGCTAACCCTTCAACGCTCGAGCTCGCTGTCGCCGATGCCATCGGTAATCTACTAGCGAGTACAACATCCATCACCTCGAACATCACAGATCAGAGCAGCTGAGTTAGCCGCCGTACTCGCCGCCCCGCAGCTGTTGTCTGCATCTGCCGCTGAGCTCGCCGCCTCTGCTGCCACACATAATGCCTCTGCCCAATTGGTGCCCGCTCCCACCACGCATGCAAACTCTGTTGTCGCCCAGCAGGCCGCAGCTCAAGCCGCAAAAACCGCCTGCGCACATGCTCTCAAGCAAGCCACCGCCCTTGCTGTGCAACAAATCTCCCAGAATCTCGCCAACGCAGCTAAGGTACGAGCCGCTGCTCAAGCTGCCGAGCGTGCTGCTAACGAAGTCGCCTCCACTGCTCAGAAGCGCGACACAAACACGAGCAACAAACCAATGTACACAACGCCAACCAAGTGCAAAATATAACCCACCTTGCTGTCGCGCCGGCACCTGACCACAGTTCTTCTGACCTTCCAGCGTCTTCCAACCCTCCACAACAGAACTGGTACTATGTTACTAGGTTTTTGCCACACGAAACGTCTGAAAATCTGGTAAAGTATGTAAGCGGAAAGATTTTTGTCATTCAAAATGTGTGTACTTGAAGCTCTTGAAAAAAAAGCCGGTGTCACGATCAAACCTTTTTTAGAGGAACGCTCCCGCCCGTGTGGATCAATCGGACCGCGCACTGGACTCACAATCCAGAGGTCGCTGGTTCGAATCCCGCGGCGGGCGCTCTAAAATTCTTTGTGTAAATATACACTTAGGAGCCCAGGGTGGCGAAGTCCTTGTAGATAAAAAGGAAGACACTAGTGGTTGGTACTAGCAATGGTGGCCGACAGCTATAAAGTCAACTTCGTTTTTTTCGCTCCCGGTCGCCCCTTAAAACTCGTGCGGTCCCGCCCCCGCACGGCGTCAGGTCTAGCACCAGCCGGTCGTTCAGTAACCCCAAGACCGCAAATCTCAAAAATCAACCAGAATCAGCAATTCACTCCGCAGTTCATCCCAGTGTTCCACAGACGATGGCCCCATTCGCACCTCAACCCCAATTCCTGGCTCAACCCCAACACTATCCAACGTTTCCCCAGTATCAGCTGCTCCCACCCATGCAGAACAGTCCGGGGTTACACCAGTAGTAGACGAACGTCTTTTGTTGTACTACCAGAATGTCGCAGGTTTAAATACGAAGATCTCAGATAATGCTCTTGCCATCTCCGATGCCATCTACGATCTGTACGCCTTCACAGAGACGTGGCTAAATGAGGATACTCTCTCGCATCAAATATTCGGTCCTGGGTTCCATGTAATTCGTGCCGATTGTTCCGCAGCGAACAGTGTAAAAGCTTCCGGTGGTGGTGTTCTGCTAGCTGTTCGTTCGAATCTGCGCCCTCGTCAGCTGTCTCCGCCACACTGTTCAGCTCTTGAGCAAATCTGGGTTGCACTACCGCTTGCCTCAACAACTTTGTACATTTGTGTCGTATACATCCCACCCACGCACACGAACAACTCTGAAATCATTAGCCAACACTGTGATTCCCTTTCTTGGATATCATCTCAGATGAAACCAAACGATAGCATCTTGATAATAGGCGATTTCAACCTCCCCTGTCTAAGATGGACTCTTACGGCAGGGTTCTTCATACCGGACGCCAAACACTCTACCATTAACAGTACTGTCTCGCTACTGCTCGACGATTACAGCATAGCAAAGTTGGGTCAACTTTGCGGGATACAAAACAACTGTGTGTGTGTGGTCCAATCCAATACCCGCTAGCCGGTAGCGATATTATGGGAAAGTATAATTTGTATCAGACTTTGTATATGCCGAATGCTGATACAACTTATCTCAGTCCCGGGTTAGGTGGTGATAGCCCTCGCGCTGCTTCCAACGACCCGTTTCAGAATGACAGAGCTCCTTGCGGTCCAATTCCGAGGTCGTTGGGCATTGTTCGGCCCCGCCTAAACATAGAAGCACGCATCTGAAGGAAACTCGATCTATATTTAGACTTCCAATCCCCTCAGGCAAATCAGGGATCAGCGCGTATTTAATATGAGAAGATAACATGTTTCACTACGAACCAATTCACTGCTAGAGTGTAAACCTTCTGATGGCTGACTGCTTAGCGTCCCAGACCACCAATCCAAAGGTGTGAGTTCGAATCCCACCTGATTCAATTTCGTTTTTATTCAAAGTTCAAATTCCTGATTCCAAATTTCAAAGGTACCGCCCGGGATTTGATCCCTGAACCTTCTGCTTGTGAGGCAGAAGCCGTAACCATTAAGCCACGGAGCCGGTTAACTTTGCGGGATACAAAACAATTATGACAATATTCTCGATTTATGTTTCGCTAGCATTGGAATGTCCACCAGTTGCAAACTCACCCAAGCTCCATCACCATTACTTCGTGCTTGTCGATTTTTTGGGAGGGTACAAAAATAAAGGGGGTGGTCCGATTTGGATGAAATTCGGGATTCTTCAAATTTGAGCAGGATCGGAGAGGGTAATTTTCAAATGCTGTTCCGTTTCAGATGGAATGACCCGTACGTAAACGATTCAAATTGAATTCCGTTTCAGAATTCCAATTGAGTTAACTGGGTAGCCCTGGTTTCTAAATTCGGCACTTAAATCTGTTCACTGAAAATACGCCACACTTTTTATTCAAGTGCCCAAACACATGAATGATTGAATAAAGCCACATCATAGATCTAATTGGTTTGTGTTTAAACATCAATCCAAATCACTATCAAATGCAAGTGTTTGGGCGATTAACTTTTTGGTATTTTTCGATACGTTATTGTCATTCGGGTGGCTCAAGCTTTTCAAGTGTTTTGCTCATGAATTTGTCCCACTGTCTTGAACTATTTAAAGTGATGAGGAAAACACTTGAAATTGATCTTAAGATCTACACAAAACAAGCACTATTCAAAGTCAACGTGATTTTCCTCTTGAATTTAATGTGTTTCACTAATTGATTTTAGCGCGACTTTTATCGATAACTAGAAGTGAGGCTAGAACGAGTAGCACAAAAAACTCTCCCGTTTTCAACTGGCCGGCCGGCGCAGTGGTAGCGTGCACGACTATCACGCTTGTACGTACTATTATTTTTCAACACCATTTAAAATTCAAGTGTTTGGCTATTGAAATTATTTCATGGCCAATAACCGCAATTCCGAGGGTTATTTGCAATTGATATTTGAGTGCTCTGTACTGCAGGGTCAGATCATGTGCGAAACACTTCCCGAGCATGGGTAAATAACAAGGGAAATGCGTAATAATACCTTTCTCTGGTATCAATACCAAATTTTGGTATTCCTGGACCCTTTAAAATTTGTCTTGAGGATTATGCAAGAGCAAAATGTGGTATCATACCAATTTAAGGTATTGTTTTGATATTGAAAAATTGCAGAATTTGTCAATGGTCGAACACCACATATTGGTATTCTTTTGGTATTACAGTGTTTTATCAAATTCCTCTGAAACTAGGGGATAATTTTGACCAATTTTGACAAAATAATTAATTTTGCGCTAAAATTATGTCTCAAAGCGAATGCTTTAATTGAAAACCGGAAATTTCAAACTTGATTTTAAACATTTTTGATATACCCCCTAAAGAAATGACTTGAAATTGTGGAAAATTTTCTAAGTCAGGATGGCACATTTTGGTATTATTTTGGTATTAAAGTGTTTTATCAAATTCTTCTGAAACTATGGGAAAATTTTGACCATTTTTGACAAAATAATTAATTTTGCACTAAAATGATGTCTCAAAGCGAATGCTTTCATTGAAAACCGGAAATTTCAAACTTGATTTTAAACATTTTTGATATACCCCCTAAAGAAATGACTTGAAATTTTTGAAAATTTTCTAAGTCAGGATGGCACATCTTGGTATTATTTTGGTATTAAAGTGTTTTATCAAATTCCTCTGAAACTATGGGAAAATTTTGACCATTTTTGACAAAATAATTAATTTTGCACTAAAATGATGTTGTTGTTGTTGTTGTTGATTTTATTAGGGGAACTTTAACCCTATGGGTCATTCGCTCCCGTTGGTAAAAATTAAATAAATTTGTTATTCTAAGCCTATTTAACACGATTATGTTTTGTGGTGATGTTCGTTCCGTTGTGCTCGATGTCCGTACTGATCGTCGTAGAAATTGCCGATTGATGTAACCGCCGCTTGTTGTCGTAGCAGCACCTCCAACGCTGGGCCTACTGGGCCGTCTCCTAGTTTCTTCCCAGGGAACAGGGGGTTAAACCCCCTTTTTGCGTCCTCTTCCAGCGGTAAACCGGGAGCCCGGGGGTGTTCCCTATTCCACTCCTCCAAAGACTTGTGGTTAGGGGGGCCCCGAGTCTCCCGGATTTCCCGTGGGTTCTTCTTGACTGGTAAATGGGTACAGGCCATTGAAAGGGAAATGAGACGCACAGGTGCCATATTGTGCTGGGTTCCCGGCCACTGTGGCATTATCGGAAACGAACGAGCTGACGAAACGGCGAGATCGGCCAAACGGCTTGACCGCATTAATCTACCAGTCCCGGCCCAGGACTTTCTGTTATGGGCCAAAAACCTCATCCGCCTAGCATGGGAGAGGGAATGGCATGGCGAACGGGATCTCTTTCTTCGCCGGGTCAAACCAAACACCCTGCCAGGAACCGACCGAGACAGCCAAGAAGAACAACGCGCGCTAACCCGCCTCCGCATCGGACACACCCGCCTTACCCATGAGGGTCTCTTTAGGGGCGAACGGGTCACGTGCGATACATGTGGAGTGCCACTGACCGTTGAGCACATCTTGTGCACCTGCAGGAAGTTCGACGGGCTTCGTGATGATGGAGCCCAAAGCGTGTATGGAGCACTGTGTAATGACCCGGAGGCGGAGAAGGCGCTCCTCCGATATCTTCGGAACACCAAGCTGCTAACGGAAATCTAGTACCACTGTCGCGCCCGGAAGTCCCGGGGCCCCCCTGACCACAAGTCTTTGGAGGCGTGGAACAGGGACAACCCCTCGGCTCTTCCGGGGCGCCTGGGAAAGATTTACCACTAAAATGATGTCTCAAAGCGAATGCTTTCATTGAAAACCGGAAATTTCAAACTTGATTTTAAACATTTTTGATATACCCCCTAAAGAAATGACTTGAAATTGTTGAACATTTTCTAAGTCAGGATGGCACATTTTGGTATTATTTTGGTATTAAAGTGTTTCATCAATTTTCTCTGAAACTATGGGATTTTTTTTACCAATTTGGACAAGATAATAAATTTTGCGCTAAAATGACTTGAAAAAAAAAAAACCAAATACTTTGAAAAACGAGTCAATCGAAAGATTATTGAATTTTGGTGAATTTCAATCCAGTTTTATTTTAATAACACTTATTTTTCAATCTTGTTATTTTTCAGAATCTTCAAGAACTTCATGCACAGGCCGTTCATCAATGACAAATGCATTCGGTGTGGTGAAGAATATCACTAAGAACAACATGGAATCATCAGGTGAGTAGATTTGGCTGTTGCATATGGATCATTTCCGTTTTTTCACTAACTGCAACTGCTGCACTAAAAATGGTATCAAAATACAAAATTTTGGTATTACTTGTGCAAATATCAGCGACCAAAATGTGATCTTGGTTGCCCAGTAATAGATGGTAAAATACCATGAAATCATACCAAAATCATGTATGTGGAAGGCCACAGGAATACCAAAATATGATTTTCCAAGGGCGCGGGAATACCTAAAATTAAAACCATGGCAATACCAAGTTTTGGTATTCAAGCAATGATCAAAAATCCAGAAGACCTCAACCTGGTATTGAAATGGTTCTATTTTGAGGTATTATTTTACCCTTGGAATAACATGGTTTGGTATTGTTGTATCCTTCCACATACAAGACTTTGGTATGATTTCATGGTATTTTACCATCTATTACTGGGCAACCAAGGGCACATTGTGGTCGCTGTTATTTGCTCAAGTAATACCAAAATTTGGTATTCCCGTGTTATTTACCCCTGCTCGGGTTCGATGCGCTGTGTGAGTTTTGATCAGTGTTTGACAGTGTTTGGATCGTGCGTTTTTTTTTTAAGTTTTTCCTAGTTTGTCTTAAACTTTTCGAGTTGTTCCTGCAGATTTTTTTTCTCTGATGGTGAGAGATTTGTTTTTTACTATTTAGATTCGTGGGAGTTCTAGATTAACTTTTTGGGTGTTTCCTTTCTGCAGATGAACTGCGTTGCACGCAAGGTTGCACGACTCTAATGATTGAGTTGGGCTTTCGAAATAATATAAAATAAATCAATGCCGTCCTCTGAGTTGGAACCCAAGGCCGAAATCACGGCTAATCCCAAACCAAAAACCACCAACACACGTGGAAGAGGACCCCGCGGCACGACCTCAACGCGATGGACTGCACGGACATCGTGATCGGAACAGCCCGCGAGGAAACTTACCGCGTGTGTGGCTACTACACCCGTGATCGGTCCACGCCACGAAGTGTCCACCTTCTGGGGGACAAGTCGGATCTGACAGCCACCGGAGGGGAAAATAACACGGGAATACCAAATTTTGGTATTACTTGGGCAAATAACAGGGACCAAAATGTGCCCTTGGTTGCCCAGTAATAGATGGTAAAATACCATGAAATCATACCAAAGTCTAGTATGTGGAACACAACAATACCAAACCATGTTATTCCAAGGGTGAAATAATACCTCAAAATAAAACCATTTCAATACCAAGTTGAGGTCTTCTGGATTTTTGAACATTGCTTGAATACCAAAACTTGGTAATGCCATGGTTTAATTTTTAGGTATTCCCGCGCCCTTGGAAAATCATATTTTGGTATTCCTGTGGTCTTCCAAATACATGATTTTGGTATGATTTCATGGTATTTTACCATCTATTACTGGGCAACCAAGAGCACATTTTGGTCGCTGGTATTTGCACAAGAAATACCAAAATTTGGTATTTTCATACCATTTTTAGTGCAACAGTTGCAGTTAGTGAAAAAACGGAAATGATCCATATGCAACAGCCAAATCTACTCACCTGATGATTTGTTCTTAGTGATATTCTTCACCACATTGAATGCATTTGTCATTGATGAACGGCCTGTGCTTGAAGTTCTTGAAGCTTCTAAAAAATAACAAGATTGAAAAATACGTGTTATTAAAATGAAACTGGATTGAAATTCACCAAAATTCAATAATCTAGATTAAATTTTCAAAACAACCTATCCCTCATGGGTTTCCTATGCAGATAGGGCCTTTTGAAAATTTAATCGAGTAATCTGTCGATTAACTCGTTTTTCAAAGTATTTGGTTATCCCAACTTAGAAAAATTTCAACGTTTAAAAAAAAATCTTAGTGGGTATATAAAAAAAATTAAAATCAGCTTTAACATTTTTGGGTTTCAAGTCATTTTAGCGCAAAATTAATTATCTCATCAAAATTTATGAAAAAAAAATTCCCATAGTTTCAGAGGAATTTGATGAAACCTTTCAATACCAAAATAATACCAAAATGTGGCCACAATCTCAAGTCATTTCTTTAGGGGGTATATCAAAAATGTTTGAAATCAAGCTTGAAATTTCCGGTTTTCAATGAAAGCATTCGCTTTGAGACATCATTTTAGCGCAAAATTAATTATTTTGTTAAAATTGGTCAAAATTTTCCTATAGTTTCAGAGGAATTTGATAAAACACTTTAATACCAAAATAATACCAAAATGTGCCATCCTGACTTAGAAAATTTTCCACAATTTCAAGTCATTTCTTCAGGGGGTATATCAAAAATGTTTAAAATCAAGTTTGAAATTTACGGTTTTCAATGAAAGCATTCGCTTTGAGACATCATTTTAGCGCAAAATTAATTATTTTGCAAAATTGGTCAAAATTTTCCCATAGTTTCAGAGGAATTTGATAAAACATTTTAATAACAAAATAATACCAAAATGTGCCACCCTGACTTAGAAAATTTTCCACAATTTCAAGTCATTTCTTTAGGGGGTATATCAAAAATGTTTAATATCAAGTTTGAAATTTCTGGTTTTCAATGAAAGCATTCGCTTTGAGACATCATTTTAGCGCAAAATTAATTATTCTGTCAAAATTTTCCCATAGTTTCAGAGGAATTTGATAAAACACTTTAATACCAAAATAATACCAATATGTGGTGTTCGACCATTGACAAATTCTGCAATTTTGCAATATCAAAACAATACCTTAAATTGGCAAATTTTAAAGGGTCCGGGAATACCAAAATTTGGTATTGATACCAGAGAAAGGTATTATTACGGATTTCCTTTGTTATTTACCCATGCTCGGGAGATGTCGCTAGTGAGCGCGCCGCAGCTCACGCTAGTTAGCATCCAAACCCAGCATCCAAATTTCGAAAACCGCTACCTAGCATTCAAATCCAGCATCCATTTTTTTTTAATCGCTAGCTAGCATCCAGATCCAGCATCCAAGTTTAAAGTACTTAAAAAAGTTGTTTTAAGTTACTATTTAGCTCAGAACAGTCAAAATATTGAATTCTGAGACGAAAACCACATTAATAAATCCTTTCAAAAATATTAAGAAAAAAGCCGTTCAGTACAATAACCTGGATGCTGGCATGTTTTCTTAACGTAATTCATCAACCAATGTTTCTGAACTCATTTTTGGGGTTTTCTGAACATATTTTAATCAAAACCACGTTGGATGCTGGGTTTATCCAATTTTATTGGGACTTGGAATATTTGATATTTGAATTTCTCAATATTTGGCTAATTTAATATTTTAAATCCTGGATGCTGGCATGTTTTCTTAACGTAATTCACCAACCAATGTTTCTAAACTCATTTTTGGGGTTCTCTGAACATATTTGAATCAAAACCAAGTTGGATGCTGGCTTTATCCAATTTTATTGGGACTTGGAATATTTGATATTTGAATTTCTCAATATTTGGCGTAATTCACCAACCAATGTTTCTAAACTCATTTTTGGGGTTCTCTGAACATATTTGAATCAAAACTAAGTTGGATGCTGGGTCTATCCAATTTTATTGGGACTTGGAATATTTGATATTTGAATTTCTCAATATTTGGCTAATTTAATATTATAAATCCTGGATGCTGGCATGTTTTCTTAACGTAATTCATCAACCAATGTTTCTAAACTCATTTTTGGGGTTCTCTGAACATATTTGAATCAAAACCACGTTGGATGCTGGGTTTATCCAATTGTATTGGGTTCAAATATGTTCAGAGAACCCCAAAAATGAGCTTAGAAACATTGGTTGGTGAATTACGTTTAGAAAACATGCCAGCATCCAGGATTTAAAATATTGAATTAGCCAAACATTGAGAAATTCAAAAATCAAATATTCCAAGTCCCAATAAAATTGGATAGACACAGCATCCAACATAGTTTTGATTAAAATATGTTCAGAGAACCCCAAAAATGAGTTTAGAAATATTGGTTGGTGAATTACGTTAAGAAAACATGCCAGCATCCGGGATTTAAAATATTAAATTAGCCAAATATTGAGAAATTCAAATATCAAATATTCCAAGTCCCAATAAAATTGGATAGACCCAGCATCCAACTTAGTTTTGATTCAAATATGTTCAGAGAACCCCAAAAATGAGTTTAGAAACATTGGTTGGTGAATTACGTTAAGAAAACATGCCAGCATCCAGGATTTAAAATATTAAATTAGCCAAATATTGAGAAATTCAAATATCAAATATGTATTCCAAGTCCCGATAAAATTGGATAAACCCAGCATCCAACTTGGTTTTGATTCAAATATGTTCAGAGAACCCCAAAAATGAGTTTAGAAACATTGGTTGGTGAATTACGTTAAGAAAACATGCCAGCATCCAGCATTTAGGAGTTCTTTGAGAAGTAATTTGCAAAACTAGATCTAGGTGTAAATTTGTTTCGTTTATTTTGGATCTTAAGTAATCATCACAACGTCCTTCCTTAACCTGATAAAAAGTGTTATACTAACAGGCTATCGTTTCCAATAAATTACAAATTACAGAAATTAGAAACATTGGTTGGTGAATTACGTTAAGAAAACATGCCAGCATCCAGGATTTAAAATATTAAATTAGCCAAATATTGAGAAATTCAAATATCAAATATTCCAAGTCCCAATAAAATTGGATAAACCCAGCATCCAACGTGGTTTTGATTAAAATATGTTCAGAAAACCCCAAAAATGAGTTCAGAAACATTGGTTGATGAATTACGTTAAGAAAACATGCCAGCATCCAGGTTATTGTACTGAACGGGTTTTTTTTTTTGTATTTTTGAAAGGATTTATTAATGTGGTTTTCGACTCAGAATTCAATATTTTGACTGTTCTGAGCTAAATAGTAACTTAAAACAACTTTTTTAAGTACTTTAAACTTGGATGCTGGATCTGGATGCTAGCTAGCGGTTAAAAAAATTTGGATGCTGGATTTGGATGCTAGGTAGCGGTTTTCAAAATTTGGATGCTGGGTTTGGATGCTAACTAGCGTGAGCTCGGCATACGGTACTCCACGGGACATAACAATAACTTCTAATAAATAACGAATAATTACACTTTAAAATACTTACACTGAATCACACACTTTATTCCCGCGCCCTTGGAAAATCAGGTTTTGGTATTCCTGTGGTTTTCCACATACATGAAGTTGGTATGATTTCATGTTATTTTACCATTGGGCAACCAAAGGCACATTTTGGTCGCTGTTTTTTGCACAAGTAATACCAAAATTTGGTATTTTCATACAATTTTTTAGTGCTCCAGTTGCAGTTAGTGAAAGAACAGAAAGGATCCATAAGCAACAGCCAAATCTACTCACCTGATGATTCCATGTTGTTCTTAGTGATATTCTTCACCACATCGAATGCATTTGTCATTGATGAACGGCCTGTGCTTGAAGTTCTTGGAGCTTCTGAAAAATAACAAGATTGAAACTGGATTGAAATTCACCAAAATTCAATAATCTGTCGATTGACTCGTTTTTCAAAGTATTTGGTTATCCCGACTTAGAGATATTTCAGCGATTAAAAAAAAACTTTGTGGGTAAATAAAAAAAAAATAAAATCAGCTTTAACATTTTTCAGTTTCAAGTAATTTTAGCGCAATTTTTTTTTTTTTTTTTGAAATTAAATATGTCTTTATTGAACATTCTTATAATAATTACATTTCTTTTACATGATAAGTGGTATGGCCTTATGCTCTTCATCTTTGTTGTATTTTTCGTTTTATTATTAACTGATCACATTTATTTATTTGCTTCAAATTGTTTTACATTATTGTATTGAATTGAATACATTTGGGTAAAAAAGAAAAAAAAAAACACTTTAACAACTAATCCTAACTTAAAACTAAAAAAAAAAATCATTGAAATATTCAAAATCACTAGAACGAGTAAACTACGAACTGTATTTTAAGATGAATGCTCCAAGCGTTCTTACTTGTTCTTGGCGAGTTTTGCAACCACGCAGTGTTGTTGTCATCTCGATGAAAATGTTCAAAAGTTCTTGTGGTGAAAACAGGTCACTACTGCCTTCACCCGTTGATGTTGGTTGGTTTTCCCTCGATTGCTGACTGAAGCCAGGAGGTGTTGTATGCTCTGCAACTCTTTGCCGCTGATTCAACGGCAATGGCTGCAGATTTGGAACCACTCGAGTAGATCCTGCTCCTGGTGACGCCAAAGCAGGAAAATCCACGTCCGTGTATGCTGGTGGTGTTTTGCGACGATTTGGTTGGTGCCTCGTCGTCGCTTGCTGTCGAATTTTTACAAACTCAGCACGTTTTGGGCAGCTCCGATTCTTGGTAGAATGGTCGCCGCCGCAATTGAAGCATTTCGCTTCGATGTTCTCGTTGATTGTTTCGCAAGCTTGTGTTTTGTGCTCACCTCCGCAGGTTGCACAACGACTCTTGATGAAACAGTTCCTTCCACCATGCCCAAACTGCAAACAGTTCGAACATTGTGTCACGTCACGGTGCACTGGACGATAACGTTCCCAAGTCACGATGATGTTGAAAATTGCCCGAACTGCTTTCAGCTCAGACGGCGTTGTCGATCCTCTCTCGAGATGAACCAGGTACAGTTGATCACGATACTTGATGTCCTTGTTGTGTCTCGTCATCTTGAAGACTTCGATCACGTTCAACTTAAGAGTTTTGAGCTCTTCTTTCAGCACACTCACATCCATGTCGTACAGGCTTCGGAGGACCTGTTTCATGGGGCGTTTACCTGGATCGTCATGGCTGTAGTATTCAATCTTTGTGTTGTTCAGGAAATCCCGAACGTAGTTGTAATCCTTTCTGGTAGGTAGCAGAATTTTGAGTCCATCAGCACACAAGCGAATGGAAGCTCGTAAAGCACCAGATTTGATAAACCCGGTCAGCCACTTTCGCACCGAATCCGATGACGATGTTTTCACAAAAATGGGTGGCAACTTTTCCCGTCGTTCAAATTCTTCCTTCTCGCTCACGTCCACAGGGAGGGTAGCGAACTGGTTTCCAGACGAATTTTGAGCGTCCTTGCTCAAACTGCCTGGCTTTGCAGGTAGCGCTTCGGCATTCTTTAGCTTCTTCAAATCTGCCGATCCTGCTGGTGAGGACCGCCTCTTTTTCTTGCCGTGAGGCATTTTTGCACTTTTAAAGCACTTTTCAGGAGCTAATATTCAGGAGTACCTCACTGATTGGTGTTCCGCAAGGGAATATTTTAGCGCAAAATTATTACCTCGTCAAAGTTTATAAAAAATTTTTGATGAAACACTTCAGAGTTGCTTTGGAGAATTTGAACGGTTCGCGTCGCGGTCAACAAGCCGGATTTTCGTTGCCGTTTCCGTCTTTGTTTCCCCCCGATTGTGTGTGTATTTCGACCCGGGTGATTTCGGGATGTTTGACAGTTGCTTTGGAGAATTTGAACGGTTCGCGTCGCGGTCAACAAGCCGGATTTTCGTTGCCGTTTCCGTCTTTGTTTCCCCCCCGATTGTGTGTGTATTTCGACCCGGGTGATTTCGGGATGTTTGACAGTTGCTTTGGAGAATTTGAACGGTTCGAGTCGCGGTCAGCAAGCCGGATTTTCGTTGCCGTTTCCGTCTTTGTTTCCCCCCCGATTGTGTGTGTATTTCGACCCGGGTGATTTCGGGATGTTTGACAGTTGCTTTGGAGAATTTGAACGGTTCGCGTCGCGGTCAATAAGCCGGATTTTCGTTGCCGTTTCCGTCTTTGTTTCCCCCCCGATTGTGTGTGTATTTCGACCCGGGTGATTTCGGGATGTTTGACAGTTGCTTTGGAGAATTTGAACGGTTCGAGTCGCGGTCAGCAAGCCGGATTTTCGTTGCCGTTTCCGTCTTTGTTTCCCCCCCGATTGTGTGTGTATTTCGACCCGGGTGATTTCGGGATGTTTGACAGTTGCTTTGGAGAATTTGAACGGTTCGCGTCGCGGTCAATAAGCCGGATTTTCGTTGCCGTTTCCGTCTTTGTTTCCCCCCCGATTGTGTGTGTATTTCGACCCGGGTGATTTCGGGATGTTTGACAGTTGCTTTGGAGAATTTGAACGGTTCGCGTCGCGGTCAACAAGCCGGATTTTCGTTGCCGTTTCCGTCTTTGTTTCTCCCCTGATTGTGTGTGTATTTCGGTCCGAGCGGTTTCGTGTTTTCGCATTTTATTTGGTTTTATCTTTCCACAGCCGGCTGTCTAAGATTGAATCATTTATGCTAAACTCAACACCAAATAACCGGGAATAATCTCATCCGCATCCTCCGACTGTTTGCCTTGAGAATGCATAATACATCACATCATTAAACAAAATTTATTGATTATTGGGTCGCATCATCATCCTTTATGATGAATCCTGGCCATTACCCTTTCCGACTAACAAAATCCCAAGTAGAAGTAGTTTTCCGGCACACGTGGGGGTGTGGATATCGTATAGAACCCACCCTTTGTAGCAACCTGTGCTAACTAACATTCCCGTCCCAATCCCCCCGAGATCTACAAACTGACATGGCGGGCGCCATTGGTGGCCAACGACTGTTACCTATTTGCTTCAGATCTAGTTTTAATGATCTTGATGTTTTATCTTTTCAACGCATTCATACATGCTGTTGATAAGGGAAACACCATTAGATCGTTTAAGCGTATGGTCAGTTGTATTGATAGGATATTACGGTCCTGTTCAGCAACGGAGAAGGACAACCATGGGTGGTCTCTCATGCTCATGCTCATGCTCATGCTCATTTTTTGATGAAACACTTCAATACCAAAATAATACCAAAATGTGTCATCCTGACTTAGAAAATTTTCCACAATTTCAAGTCATTTCTATAGGGGGTATATCAAAAATGTTTAAAATAAAGTTTGAAATTTCCGGTTTTGAATGAAAGCATTCGCTTTGAGACATCATTTTGGCGCAAAATTAATTATTTTGTCAAAATTGGTCAAAATTTTCCCATAGTTTCAGAGGAATTTGATAAAACACTTAAATACCAAAATAATACCAAAATGTGCCATCCTGACTTAGAAAATTTTCCACAATTTCAAGTCATTTCTACCCGAGCATGGGTAAATAACAAGGGAAATGCGTAATAATACCTTTCTCTGGTATCAATACCAAATTTTGGTATTCCTGGACCCTTTAAAATTTGTCTTAAGGATTATGCAAGAGCAAAATGTGGTATCATACCAATTTAAGGTATTGTTTTGATATTGCAAAATTGCAGAATTTGTCAATGGTCGAACTCCACATTTTGGTATTCTTTTGGTATTACAGTATTTTATCAAATTCCTCTGCAACTATGGGAAAATTTTGACCAATTTTGACAAAATAATTAATTTCGCGCTAAAATGATGTCTCAAAGCAAATGCTTTAATTGAAAACCGGAAATTTCAAACTTGATTTTAAACATTTTTGATATACCCCCTACAGAAATGACTTGAAATTGTGGAAAATTTTCTAAGTCAGGATGGCACATTTTGGTATTATTTTGGTATTGAAAGGTTTCATCAATTTTCTCTGAAACTATGGGAAATGTTTTAAAAAAATTTACGAGATAATGCATTTTGCGCTAAAATGACTTGAAACCCAAAAATGTTAAAGATGATTTAATAAATTTGTGTGATATACTCACTAATTATTTTTTCCAAAGGGTTGACATTTCTCTAAGTCGGGATAACCAAATACTTTGAAAAACGAGTCAATCGACAGATTATTGAATTTTGGTGAATTTTAATTCAGTTTCATTTTAATAACACTTATTTTTCAATCTTGTTATTTTTCAGAAGCTTCAAGAACTTCAAGCACAGGCCATTCATCAATGACAAATGCATTCGGTGTGGTGAAGAATATCACTAAGAACAACATGGAATCATCAGGTGAGTAGATTTGGCTGTTGCATATGGATCATTTCCGTTTTTTCACTAACTGCAACTGTTGCACTAAAAATGGTATGAAAATACCAAATTTTGGTATTACTTGTGCAAATACCAGCGACCATAATGTGCTCTTGGTTGCCAAGTAATAGATGGTAAAATACCATGAAATCATACCAAACTCATGTATGTGGAAGACCACAGAAATACCAAAATATGATTTTCCAAGGGCGCGGGAATACCTAAAATTAAAACCATGGCAATACCAAGTTTTGGTATTCAAGCAATGTTCAAAAATCCAGAAGACCTCAACTTGGTGTTGAAATGGTTTTATTTTGAGGTATTATCTTACCCTTGGAATAACATGGTTTGGTATTGTTGTGCCCTTCCACATACAAGACTTTGGTATGATTTCATGGTATTTTACCATCTATTACTGGGCAACCAAGGGTACATTTTGGTCGCTGTTATTTGCCCAAGTAATACCAAAATTTGGTATTCCCGTGTTATTTACCCCTGCTCGGGTATAGGGGGTATATCAAAAATGTTAAAAATCAATTTTGAAATTTCCGGTTTTGAATGAAAGCATTCGCTTTGAGACATCATTTTAGCGCAAAATTAATTATTTTGTCAAAATTGGTCAAAATTTTCCCATAGTTGCAGAGGAATTTGATAAAATACTGTAATACCAAAAGAATACCAAAATGTGGTGTTCGATCATTGACAAATTCTGCAATTTTGCAATATCAAATAATACCTAAAATTGGTATGATACCACATTTTGCTCTTGCATAATCCTTAAGACAAATTTTAAAGGGTCCAGGAATACCAAAATTTGGTATTGATACCAGAGAAAGGTATTATTACGCATTTCCCTTGTTATTTACCCATGCTCGGGATATCAAAAATGTTTAAAATCAAGTTTGAAATTTCCGATTTTCAATAAAAGCATTCGCTTTGAGACATCATTTTAGGACAAAATTAATTATTTTGTCAAAATTGGTCAAAACTTTCCCATAGTTTAAGAGGAATTTGATAAAACATTTTAATACCAAAATAATAGCAATATGTGCCATCCTGACTTAGAAAATTTTCCACAATTTTGAGTCATTTCTTTAGGGGGTATATCAAAAATGTTTAAAACCAAATTTGAAATTTCCGGTATTCAATGTAAGCATTCGCTTTGAGACATCATTTAACGCAAAATTGATTATTTTGTCAAAGTTTTCCCATAGTTTCAGAGAAATTTGATAAATCACTTTAATACCAAAATAATACCAATATGTGGTGTTCGACCATTGACAAATTCTGCAATTTTGCAATATCAAAACAATACCTTAAATTGGTATGATACCACATTTTGCTCTTGCATAATCCTTAAGACAAATTTTAAGGGGTCCAGAAATACCAAAATTTGGTATTGATACCAGAGAAAGGTATTATTACGCATTTCCTTTGTTATTTACCCATGCTCGGGTAGGCGTGACCGTGGACCGTAAAATGAAGTTCAACGAACACATCGCTTTGACAACTGGAAAGGCTTTTGCGATGCTAGGCTTCCTGAAGCGCAATACCGCCAACTTCGACGACCCGTTTGCTTTAAAAGTGCTGTACGCGTCGCTGGTCAGGAGCGTCCTGGAGTATGCTGCGGTTGTTTGGGCACCGTACCACGTAACGCTGGCTGCACGGATTGAACGAGTCCAGCGTGCTTTCGTGAGGTTTGCCTTGCACAAGCTGCCATGGAACAACCCGCTGATCCTGCCATCGTACGAAGGACGCTGCTTGTTGTTGAGGCTGCAGTCACTTGCCGAGCGTCGGACCCTGATGCAGCGTCTTTTCGCATTCGACCTGCTGCACGTATGCTTCAATGAAGCGGCTCGCCAAGGACTCAGAGGGGAACGCCCCCTGCTGTGGATTCCGAGACATAACCCGCTAGATGTTTGTTTCCGTCAATTTTATGAAATTTGCTCTTGTTTTGATTATGTCGTGTCCAAACCTGTGTTTAAAACTAGAATAAGTTAATGTTAGTTTTTAAGGCAACAGGTTTAAGGTCCTGAGAATTGTAGATGGAGGCGGTGGAATAAATAAAAAAAATCATTCCTGAACTACCAGGGAAATCAATAGTGACTGCTCTATCTTACCGCACTTCTTAACAAATACTCATGCGAGTGGCAAGGTGATTTGACAACATAATAATTAAGCTATATTTTTTATATTATATTTACCCAGATGAAGAGGCTCCCGCTACAATTGTTAAACATAGTAGAACTCCAAGAACCTACAAAAATAACAAAAAAAAAAATATTTTAACAATGGTTCACATATCAATGATTTGGTGACGAGCACCAATACGCGTTTTTCTCGGAATGCTTGTATCTCGAAATATTGGCTCTAAAATAACTGCTCTGAAAAAGCTGGAATCCAGTTTTTTTTAACAATATGGACGAATACCGAAGGGAAGAGGAGCTTGGCAGCACTGGCCAAGTGCGGTTGGCTAGTCGTGGGCGAGTCGGGTTTTTGTTTTTTTTCGATGTTGAACGCGCGTGGTAGTGTCTAAATTGTGTCAAAAAGATTGTTTGGAGCCTGCTTGAGTGGGGCACAGTGAAAGTTTTCGGTTTTTTGGTGTTTTCTGTATAATTTGAGGTTCGCAAAGATTTCCATTTTGTGTTTTTTTTCTGCTTTGTTTCTGTGGCACGTTGCTGATTTCATGGATCTTGCGCCCATCAGACGCTGTCAGATGTTATGCCTTTCCTGCAGGGCAAGCTGTTCACAGCGTTGGCAGCAGTGACATTTGTTTTGTTCGAGTGCTTTGTTTTGAAGCCAAACATTTCATTTGGGCCCAGTTGCAAAACTGTATCTTCACAGTTTTTTTATAAATATTTTTAAAATTAATAATGCAATGCGTGCTCCGCGGTTCGGAAAATCGGAATTTAAAATGCTTTTTTTTGTTTTGATGAAAATGTGTACAACGTGGGTGCTGATTCAGCAGCCCAAACTGCGTTTCTGGTTACCGATGACACATTAACGCTGGAAAGTGTTATCTGAAGACTCTACGGTGACCGGCGAGTATGGTGATGGAGCGGTGTGTTAAAGCTGCGAGCAACCTAAGGCCGCTTTGTTGGAGACAAGGATGGAATGAATCCGGTGAGATTGTTCCTTTTAAATCTTAATATACTATTTTATTTGCCTACAGGTCAGTGAGATTTGGTTCTGTGCATTCAGACGGTTCGCGTCGAGGCGTCGCGTTTGATTTTCTTCGCCGTCGATTTGTTTATTTCCCCCGGTGTTGTGTATGTGCATTTTCTGGAGTGTACCTACTTTCCGGGTGGTTTGCCTGAGTTGACAGTTGCTTCTGTGTACTCTACCGATTCACGTCGTACTTGATTATGTTGCTCGGGTGGTTTTTGTAAGAAAACTGAAACGGCTAGTTAAATTCGGACGAGCTCGCTTCATGACGGTTTCTGTTATTTTTGAGAATTTTGCTAATGAAATTTGCTTATTTCCAAAACTTATCATTGTCGCGTTATAGATTCAAGACAGGACATTTCCGTTATTTTAATTTATGTTTTTAATCAGCTCCTCACGATGTCATGAGTTGCGTTGGTGATCTTGAACGGTGCGCGTTGCGGTCGTTACGAAGGATTTTCGTTGCCGTTTCCGTCTTTGTTGTCCCACGATTGCGTGTTTTTCTATCCGGGCGGTTTCGCGTTTTCGCATTTTAAAAAAAATGTTTTATCTTTCCACAGCCGGCTGTCTAAGATTGAATCATTTATGCTAAACTCAACACCAAATAACTGGGAATAGTCTCATCCGCATCATCCAATTTTTTGCCTTGAGAATGCATAATACATCACACTATTAAACAAAATTTCTTGATTATTGGGTCGCATTATCATCCTCTATGATGAATCCTGACCATTACCCTTACCAACTAACAAAATCCCAAGTAGAAGTAGTTTTTTCCGGCACACGTGGGGGTGTGGATATCGTATAGAACCCACCCTTGGTAACAACCAGTGTTCGGAGCGGACTGTATTCTTGCATTACTTCAGGCGGACTTGGAGAATCAGTTGGGAGGGTCGGAAGTATCGCAGGCAAACAGAAAACATTAGAATTTCTTTGCACTAATTCTATTTAACTAAATTAACTTAACTTTAGCGATTAGTTTGTGTTTCCTTCCGACGACCGCGACGAGGTGACTTTACGTCCGACCGGTTCGGCTGCTTGCGATGAACTTGCTCGTTTCGCGCACATTTATCGTTCTCTCCTCCTTCGTTGCGCGCCAAAATCTTCTCTCACGATCGTCGTCGTGCGTCGCTCGTTCTCCCTTTCGCTCTCTCGCTCAGGCCGTCGTCAACGGCGCGTTGTTGCCACGCACGTCGTTTCGCGCGATCCCTTCCTCTCTTTACGGCGTCGTCGTCGACGCGCTGTTGCCAGCTCTGTCTCGCTTGCTGCCGAGCACACGTCGTTGCGCGCGTCTTTTCCGCTGTTGGCAACGACGCAGGCTGGGTTGCCACCTTCGTGGCAGTTGTCATCACAGCAAGCGCAGTGCTGCCAAAACCAAACCAAATTTGCTTCGAGCTGGCGCTGTCAGGCTCGAACATCCTCCACCCGCGAAGAACTGCCGTTGTTTTCCAGGCGATCCAGAGGTCACTCTTTCGCCTCCCAGGTTTGGCCGTAAGTTGACCAGGTGAGTGTTCTTCTACTTCTTCGTCGGGCGCTCTTGGGAATCGCAATTCGATGCGAACCCTTTTCGCCCTATTCTCCAAAACCGGGCTTAACTTCGTTGCATTCTTACAGGGTGTGCCGGTCAGCGCAGTTGACAGTCGCAGGGGCTGCCAAAAGGCCTGGCCGACCCGTGGGGTGTGCTCCAGTGCTTGTTGATGCTTGCCGATTGTAGGAAACCGGCATCTTGTTCTGCTTCCACTTGGACCATCTCCAGTGCCTTCAGGTGATGCTCGCTTCAGTGGGTCGGCGTTTACCGACCGCTCGTGTGGACCGAGTCCTCCAGTGCCACTCTTCTTCCTTGCCGGTGCTGCAGCTACTGAATGTTTCGAGCACTCATAGCTCGGCTGTGTGGCAACTGCAGCAGCCTTGTGCGGCGCCGAGGCCGCCCTTGTACGCACCGTTACTCCTCCACATGCGTTTGTAGTCTTCTCAAGTACGCTGAGTGCAGCAGAGCGCTGCGTCGTGGGACCTTGAACCTTGTGTCCTTGGCCAGGAATCGCTCGGCTTGAAAAGTCAGCGTCGTCTTCAAATGTTCTCAGCATCACGTGGAACGGCAGGTAAACTTGCTTCAAATTCGTTGGATCACTCACCTCACTTGCTTCCTTGTAGATTCCAACTTCTCGTGCGCAGGCTTCGGTGTGCTGCTCCAACTTGGGTCGATCCTCAAACTCCGTGCCTTGAATCAGGACCGCTTCTTCGTGTGCTGCGCCACTTCCAATCGTGCCGTCCAAGACCTGGCTGAAGCTCGTCTCGCGCAGAGCCTAATTGGCTCTGACGGCGAGTAGAAATCCAGCAGGAATCATCGATGTGTCGGAACGTGGCTGCATCTGCTCGACGCCAGCCATCTCGTTCGCGTTGTGTCCGTCCAGAGTGTTTTTCGTCAAGTGTGTGTCGAACTTACTTGGGATCAATAAACCATGGCAGGGGTTTGGGCTGCAGGGTTCGTCTCGAAAGTCCGCGACGGCTGACAGCGCGTCCGGCGCTAGATGTCCAGAGGAGCTGGCCTCTGGCGTCCCTTGACTCGCTTTGGCTTGTTGTGGAGCACCAGGTTGCTCCACCTTCGTTTGTGTTGTCGGTTGCTTGGGGTTTCTCCGGCACTCGGCGTGCAGCAGGGTGTGGTGCCGCTTCTTGCACGTCGCGCACGCTCCGGTGGACACACACTGCGCCGAGGTATGTCCCGTCCGGAGGCAGTTGAAGCAGAGGCGCTTCTCTTTTGTCTTGAACAGCCGCTCGGGGACTGTCTTCTCCAGGAATTGCGGACATTCCCAGCTCTTGTGCTGGCCAAGTCCGCACATGTCGCACGTTTGTGCCGGATCGCTCCCGGTGGTCTGCTGACCCGAGTCGTCCGTTGCGGTCTTTCCGGGTGTCTTGTTGGCTTGTGACGTGTCCTCCACGTCAGCGCTCTTGTTCGTCTCGATGACGGTCTTGGTGTTGTTCTCGGAACGTTCACCATGCTGGATGGTAAACTCCGGTCGTACCCGATCTTCCGTGTCCAGCTGCTCTTCCAGCAGCTTCCAGGAACGCTTCGGGGTTTCGTCGATGGCCGTTTCGTTGGCACATCCGATGATCTTACCGTTTGTTGGGTTCGTCGTCTCGTCCACCCGTTGTGGTACACCAGGCGTGTACTCGTTTCTTCGTCGTGTGGACTGGCCTACTTCTAGCAGCTTCTCTTCGATGACCGTCAGGACCTCTGTGTGCAGGTCGTCGAAGGCGTCGTAGAGGGCATCTTGCTCGTCCCGTGATGTTGACGGAACCATGCCAAGGATCTGCTCGTACGCCGTGTGGTACGCATCGTACGCGGTTTCTACCTCCTTCTGGCACGTCTTCAACGCTGCCCATGTAAGCGTCGTGGCATCTTCCAAGCTGTCAAGAATAGTGGTGAGCTTACCTTGAGCCAACTCACGCTGGTTGAACCACTCCATCTCCTTTGCACTTGCTGCTCCGCTGGGGATCACGAAGTGCTCGTCGTGACTGGGTTTCTTGCCGATCGATCTTCTTCCATGTGGCCGCCTTCTCCGAGTTCACCAGCCTTTTCGGTGACTTCCTCGGACGAAGCTCTTCGACCACCGTTGCTTCAGTGGCAGGGCACTGTTACGGAACGGCTGCTGGAACCGTTCGCCTTCACTTTATCTCTGCGAAGAACTTCCGGAACCACTTCAAAGAAAGTTCTTCGCGTTTTCTTTCGGAACCACTTTCGCGGAAGTCTTTCAATTCGAGCGTCTTCTTTCCCGGAACAAGTTCACAGAAGGTTTCGCTCCACTTATCGGAGTTCACTTCCAGGACCACTTCCCGAAAGCTTCTTCCGTCTCTGCCTGACACCAACGATCGGACCCAGTGTCCGAACCAAGCACGGAAATCAGCCAAGTCTGAAATCACGGTACTTGGGGGAACTTTTGTGTCCTCTTGGCCGGAACTTCACTTCTCGATTCTTCTGTCCGGAATTACTTCCGGCTTGAGAAGATTCTGGACGCATACAAGATGGCGTCGCTTAGCACTTTTTCACTCTTTCTTTGGACGCATTCTGGACGTTTCCAAAATGGCGTCGCACTTTTGCGCTGGGCACTTTTTTCCAAAATGGCGTCTTTTTTTCACAGGCTCATTTTTCAGCCAAGATGGCGTCGTTTTCCACTTTCTTCGCGGCGTCTTTTCCACTCTGGGCCTTGTGCCCACTTGCCGCGATAAAAACGACCCTCCGCCTTGCACTGTCTCCACACTCCCGGTTCACCAAATCCGGCTCGTTTGGACCATGATCGGAGCGGACTGTATTTTCACTTCACTTCAGGCGGACTTGGGGAACCAGCTTGGGAGGGTCGGAAGTATCACAGGCAAACAGAAAACACTAGAATTTCTTTGCACTAATTCTATTTAACTAAATTAACTTAACTTTAGCGATTAGTTTGTGTTTCCTTCCGACGACCGCGCCGAGGTGACTTTACGTCCGACCGGTTCGGCTGCTTGCGATGAACTTGCTCGTTTCGCGCACATTTCTCGTTCTCTCCTCCTTCGTTGCGCGCCAAAATCTTCACTCACGATCGTCGTCGTGCGTCGTTCGTTCTCCCTTTTGCTCTCTCGCTCAGGCCGTCGTCAACGGCGCGTTGTTGCCACGCACGTCGTTTCGCGCGATCCCTTCCTCTCTTTACGGCGTCGTCGTTGACGCGCTGTTGCCAGCTCTGTCTCGCTTGCTGCCGAGCACACGTCGTTGCGCGCGTCTTTTCCGCTGTTGGCAACGACGCAGGCTGGGTTGCCACCTTCGTGGCAGTTGTCATCACAGCAAGCGCAGTGCTGCCAAAACCAAACCAAATTTTCTTCGAGCTGGCGCTGTCAGGCTCGAACAACCAGTGTTAACTAACATTCCCGTCCCAATCCCCCCGAGATCTACAAACTGACATGGCGGGCGCCGTTGGTGGCCAACGACTGTTACCTATAAGCTCCAGATCTAGTTTAGTTGATCTTGATGTTTTATCTTTTCAGCGCATTCATACATGCTGTTGATAAGGGAAACACGATTAGACCGTTGAAGCGTATGATCGTTGTATTGATAGGATTTTACGGTCCTGTTCAGCAACGGAGAAGGACAACCATGGGTGGTCTCTCATGCTCATGCTCATGCTCAATATGGACGAATACCGGAGGTAACGCTTGTAACCAAAGGGCAATTCACTTCTGATACTGCACCAATATGAAGCCAATATTGGAGTCGATACGGTATGCAACCTAGGAATACTCCGCGAGTATTATGCGCGTATGATATCCAAGCTGATATTTGGGTAGATATAACCGACGAGTATGGGGTATATATCCTCAATACGGTATTTATGCAGACAATGAGAATGTGCGTATGATACGCGTATGCAGTATACTCGAAGTGATTAACCCCTAGCTTCTAACGGTACGGGGGTACTGTCAAACCAATTTTGTAACGCACGCTCACGTCACGTCATTCTTGAACTCCTGTCAAAAATTTTCACCAAGATGACGTTTCCACACACAACGTATTTTTTTCTGCTGCTGCCCGGAATATTGTCGAGAGAACCCGGGCTACCCAGGAGCAACCCGAGACAGATCCGTCTTTACCCGCTGGCCGGAACGTGAGACGATAGTGCCAGAAATAAACCGGAGACAGCAAGGCAGAAAGAAAGCTCGTGAAAGAACCTCTGCTTCCTGTTAACCGCCAGCCCAATATGGGCCATCTCCATACAAACAGGCGGCCAAATTATTTTTTTGCTTTTTAAATGTTTTTTTCATACAAATTTGGGTAATTGTATGGTATTGAAATGATATACGTCGATTTTTATGACTTTTCATGTTTTTCAATAGTTGATTGTTTATAATAAATTGTCTTTTCATACATTTGCAAGTGCAACAGAATTGCGTATATATTGTATTGCAAGTTTATATTATTAAATTATGGATAAGCTAATACATCCCCACTTTAATGACACTACCCCTCCCTCCTCTTTCTTTCACCCCCCCCCCCCCTTTCCTCCTCCCCTCCAACAAAATTTTGTTAAGCGTAATAAATTCATTTTAAGTCAAATATTTATTATTTACTGCTGTGTGTTTCTTTTTGTGAGTCCATGCCATATAACTTGAGACCACCCCCCCCCCCCTTACGGGCATAAATTGCGAAATTTTTAATTGTTAAATCAAATAACAGAAAAATTAATTTTATTCAAAATATTAATTATGAAGTAAAACGATAAAATACAAACCATATTCTTAAAATTCATTTGATTATAGAGTTTGTGACAGCTTCAGGATATGTTAAAGGTACTTTTATGATGTTTTGTACTAACCAACATAGAACTTAAATGTGGATCAGTTTCATGGATTGATCGCAGAAATTCATCATGCTAAGTCAACATTTTGCTGAATACTTTTTCCGGTATCAAACTGAGATTCTCCAGTTTCGCTTGAGAAACTTCGGTACGAATACCTTATTTTGACTAAGGTACTCAATTTTAAATGTAGGCAACAGAAAATTCCAATAAAGTCATTTCGAACTTCTTGAAACCAGGTATTGATTTTTGAAGCGACGATGCCCACGAAGTAGGTAGCAAAGCAAGTGAAATAAACGGGCGCATATGTAGATTGCAGCAAATTTTGATAAAACGTAAATGTTCAAAATGGCATATCTCCGAAAACGCAAAAAAATCGCAGGCTGGAAATTTCAGCAATGTTAGATTATAATCCAATCTTTCAAGTGATCTTAGTTTCATGTTTAGCATCGGTTAGCAAAAAAAGTACTCGATTAACAAACACAAAAAAATATGATTTGTCAAAAAAATGCTCCAGTTATTCGATGAAAACTTCAGTTTTTGGTTTGGAAACAACATTTTATCTATTAATAGTTTCAAAGCTTATCTCATTATCTTTCCAACGATGTATATTTGTCCTAATAAAACATTTAAAATGGCTGAGCTATGTTAAAATTAAACAATCAGCCTTTTTTACGAAAAACGCTAGTTTTTTACTCCATTTTTTGACTTTCAGCTTGCGTATCTCCGTAATGAACAAACTTAGAGCTTTGAAAATTTGGATTTTTCTTAGTTAGAACGTTTACTTTCGAGAAAAAAAATACCAAAAAATATTTGGAGAAGGTCACTTTTTTGAAACTTGCCCACCCAATGTACCCAAAAAAATATTAAAATCAGCTTTATCATTTTTGGGTTTCAAGTCAATTAAAAATTAATTATCTTGTCAAATTTATGAAAAAAATCCCATAGTTTCAGAGGAATTTGATGAAACCTTTCAATACCAAAATTTGGCATCCTGACTTAGAAAATTTTCCACAATTTCAAGTAAATTCTTTAGGGTGCCTACAGAGTGGACGCTGCAAGCGACGCTACAAGCGACGCGACTAATTTGACAGGCGAAGCGACTACGCGCGACTCATTTGCGGCCAGCAGAAATCGCTCGCCTATTCAGAGTAGAAGCGATTTTTCGCTGCGCTACAAGCGACGAACAAGCAACTGTCAAATTGGTCGCGCGACCGACCTGTGCAAACCGAGGTCAGTCGCTTGCAAATCAAGCGATTTAAATTGATTGTGATGTTTTGTTCAGCTTTTCGCTATTCAAAATTTCGAACAAAATGAGCAGAAGAATTGTTTAATGCAATAAATAAAGTACATTTAATTAAAAAATTGCAAAATGGTTCGAAATGAATTTTAAATTGTAAATAAAAAAAATAAAAATCAAAATTCTTCATATTGGAAGGGCATCTCAGAAAGGGTCCACCGAAATAATTTGGTGGCCATTGGCCACTCCGGAACCGGTTCTGAATGTCCTCCGGGGAACCACCGAAGTGGCCAATATCTGATAAGAGCAAAACCGGTCATTATTGGTATCGAAATTCTTCATTTTGGAAGGACATCTCAAAAATGGTCCACCAAAATAATTTAGTGGCCACTCCGGAACCGGTTCTAATTGTCCTCCGGGGAACCACCGAAGTGGCCAATATCTGATCAGAAGAAAACTAGTCAATGTTGGTATCAAAATTCTTCATATTGGAAAGGCATCTCAGAATGGGTCCACCGAAATAATTTGGTGGCCACTGGCCACTCCGGAACCGGTTCTGAATGTCCTCCGGGGAACCACCGAAGTGGCCAATATCTGATAAGAGCAAAACCGGTCATTATTGGTATCGAAATTCTTCATTTTGGAAGGACATCTCAAAAATGGTCCACCAAAATAATTTGGTGGCCACTCCGGAACAGGTTCTAAATGTCCTCCGGGGAACCACCGAAGTTGCCAATATCTGATCAGAAGAAAACTAGTCAATGTTGGTATCAAAATTCTTCATATTGGAAGGGCATCTCAGAATGGGTCCACCGAAATAATTTGGTGGCCAATGGCCACTCCGGAACCGGTTCTGAATGTCCTCCGGGGAACCACCGAAGTGGCCAATATCTGATCAAAGCAAAGCCAGTCAATATTGATATCGAAATTCTTCATTTTGGAAGGACATCTCAAAAATGGTCCACCAAAATAATTTAGTGGCCACTCCGGAACCGGTTCTAAATGTCCTCCGGGGAACCACCGAAGTGGCCAATATCTGATCAGAAGAAAACTAGTCAATGTTGGTATCAAAATTCTTCATATTGGAAAGGCATCTCAGAATGGGTCCACCGAAATAATTTGGTGGCCACTGGCCACTCCGGAACCGGTTCTGAATGTCCTCCGGGGAACCACCGAAGTGGCCAATATCTGATAAGAGCAAAACCGGTCATTATTGGTATCGAAATTCTTCATTTTGGAAGGACATCTCAAAAATGGTCCACCAAAATAATTTGGTGGCCACTGGCCACTCCGGAACCGGTTCTAAATGTCCTCCGGGGAACCACCGATGTAGCCAATATCTGATCAGAAGAAAACTAGTCAATGTTGGTATCAAAATTCTTCATATTGGAAGGGCATCTCAAAAAGGGTCCACCGAAATAATTTGGTGGCCACTGGCCACTCCGGAACCGGTTCTAAATGTCCTCCGGGGAACCACCGAAGTGGCCAATATCTGATCAAAGCAAAGCCAGTCAATATTGATATCGAAATTCTTCATTTTGGAAGGACATCTCAGAAATGGTCCACCAAAATAATTTGATGGCCACTGGCCACTCCGGAACCGGTTCTAAATGTCCTCCGGGGAACCACCGAAGTGGCCAATATCTGATCAGGACAAAATCAGTCAATATTGGTATCAAAATTCTGCATTTTGGAAGAACGTCTAAAAAATGGTCCACCGAAATAATTTGGTGGCCGCTGGCCACTCCGGAACCACCGAAGTGGCCAATATCTGATCAGAGCAAAACCAGTCAATATTGGTATCAAAATTCTTCATATTGCAAGGACATCTCAGAAAGGGTCCACCGAAATAATTTGGTGGCCACTGGCCACTCCGGAACTGGTTCTCCGGAACAACCAAAGTGGCCAATATCTGATCAGGGTAAAACCTGTCAATATTGGTATCGAAATTCTTCATTTTGGAAGGACATCTCGGAAATGGTCCATGGCGTTCATAAGGAAAATGTACTTGGATGACAATCAACCATTTGAATTTTAATAAAATGGAGTTGCAGAACTTAAATTTGTTCAAAGTAACAAAATACAAAAAAAAAAAACAAAACAAAAATTTGATACGATTATCGGAAGTCCACATAGAACCCTAAAGTCCCATAGAAACCTTCGGATAATCGAGGCTGGACTGCATAACTTTGTCATAGAAATCGTATCGATCAGAACACTTTTCAGTAAGCGTCTTTTGAATTTGTATTTTGAAAACATTTTTGTATGGACATTGGACACAATGCAAAATCTTGATTCATTGGTAATAATGTAGGACTAATATGGTAATGTAGTAAGCAATTCAGGTGAATTCTCAAGGAAAACAGATCATCATCGAGATCATCATTCTAAAATTCTATGGAATTTTAAAACCTGAAATTTTAAAAATCTAAACATTTGAAATTCTTAAATTCTTAAATTCTTAAATTCTTAAATTCTTAAATTCTTAAATTCTTAAATTCTTAAATTCTTAAATTCTTAAATTCTTAAATTCTTAAATTCTTAAATTCTTAAATTCTTAAATTCTTAAATTCTTAAATTCTTAAATTCTTAAATTCTTAAATTCTTAAATTCTTAAATTCTTAAATTCTTAAATTCTTAAATTCTTAAATTCTTAAATTCTTAAATTCTTAAATTCTTAAATTCTTAAATTCTTAAATTCTTAAATTCTTAAATTCTTAAATTCTTAAATTCTTAAATTCTTAAATTCTTAAATTCTTAAATTCTTAAATTCTTAAATTCTTAAATTCTTAAATTCTTAAATTCTTAAATTCTTAAATTCTTAAATTCTTAAATTCTTAAATTCTTAAATTCTTAAATTCTTAAATTCTTAAATTCTTAAATTCTTAAATTCTTAAATTCTTAAATTCTTAAATTCTTAAATTCTTAAATTCTTAAATTCTTAAATTCTTAAATTCTTAAATTCTTAAATTCTTAAATTCTTAAATTCTTAAATTCTTAAATTCTTAAATTCTTAAATTCTTAAATTCTTAAATTCTTAAATTCTTAAATTCTTAAATTCTTAAATTCTTAAATTCTTAAATTCTTAAATTCTTAAATTCTTAAATTCTTAAATTCTTAAATTCTTAAATTCTTAAATTCTTAAATTCTTAAATTCTTAAATTCTTAAATTCTTAAATTCTTAAATTCTTAAATTCTTAAATTCTTAAATTCTTAAATTCTTAAATTCTTAAATTCTTAAATTCTTAAATTCTTAAATTCTTAAATTCTTAAATTCTTAAATTCTTAAATTCTTAAATTCTTAAATTCTTAAATTCTTAAATTCTTAAATTCTTAAATTCTTAAATTCTTAAATTCTTAAATTCTTAAATTCTTAAATTCTTAAATTCTTAAATTCTTAAATTCTTAAATTCTTAAATTCTTAAATTCTTAAATTCTTAAATTCTTAAATTCTTAAATTCTTAAATTCTTAAATTCTTAAATTCTTAAATTCTTAAATTCTTAAATTCTTAAATTCTTAAATTCTTAAATTCTTAAATTTAAATTCTTAAATTCTTAAATTCTTAAATTCTTAAATTCTTAAATTCTTAAATTCTTAAATTCTTAAATTCTTAAATTCTTAAATTCTTAAATTCTTAAATTCTTAAATTCTTAAATTCTTAAATTCTTAAATTCTTAAATTCTTAAATTCTTAAATTCTTAAATTCTTAAATTCTTAAATTCTTAAATTCTTAAATTCTTAAATTTAAATTCTTAAATTCTTAAATTCTTAAATTCTTAAATTCTTAAATTCTTAAATTCTTAAATTCTTAAATTCTTAAATTCTTAAATTCTTAAATTCTTAAATTCTTAAATTCTTAAATTCTTAAATTCTTAAATTCTTAAATTCTTAAATTCTTAAATTCTTAAATTCTTAAATTCTTAAATTCTTAAATTCTTAAATTCTTAAATTCTTAAATTCTTAAATTCTTAAATTCTTAAATTCTTAAATTCTTAAATTCTTAAATTCTTAAATTCTTAAATTCTTAAATTCTTAAATTCTTAAATTCTTAAATTCTTAAATTCTTAAATTCTTAAATTCTTAAATTCTTAAATTCTTAAATTCTTAATTCTTAAATTCTTAAATTCTTAAATTCTTAAATTCTTAAATTCTTAAATTCTTAAATTCTTAAATTCTTAAATTCTTAAATTAAATTCTTAAATTCTTAAATTCTTAAATTCTTAAATTCTTAAATTCTTAAATTCTTAAATTCTTAAATTCTTAAATTCTTAAATTCTTAAATTCTTAAATTCAAATTTAAATTCTTAAATTCTTAAATTCTTAAATTCTTAAATTCTTAAATTCTTAAATTCTTAAATTCTTAAATTCTTAAATTCTTAAATTTTAAATTCTTAAATTCTTAAATTCTTAAATTCTTAAATTTAAATTCTTAAATTCTTAAATTCTTAAATTCTTAAATTCTTAAATTCTTAAATTCTTAAATTCTTAAATTCTTAAATTCTTAAATTCTTAAATTCTTAAATTCTTAAATTCTTAAATTCTTAAATTCTTAAATTCTTAAATTCTTAAATTCTTAAATTCTTAAATTCTTAAATTCTTAAATTCTTAAATTCTTAAATTCTTAAATTCTTAAATTCTTAAATTCTTAAATTCTTAAATTCTTAAATTCTTGAATTTTAAATTCTTGAATTAACTGCGGAGTACGAAACGTTGAGATTTCTTATTATTTGAATGTACTTAAATTTTTTTTAAATATTTTTTTTTATTTTTTTTATTTATAAATTTAAAAATTAAAAAAAAATATTTAAAATTAAGGTAGACTGTGCCTTCAAAACAAAAACTTAAAGTGGAGTAAATAAAATTTTAAAAGTCTGTAAAATCTTTTCGAGATACTTTGACCCACTGAGCAACGCTGTGTTTATTCGATATAAAATATCCATGTTTGCATAAAACAAGTTTCATAAATTACCCCTCTACCAGTTTCATGAATAAATTAATTAGTTCAGGTTTGATAAGCAAAAAGCAAAGCAATCCACTTTAACGACCCCCGGGTCTTTTGAGGGCTCTGTTGCAAGTTTCTGCTCATTTCTAGGCGTCCGAAGGTTATGTGTGGTTTACGCTAATGGACCGACGTTTTACTTCCCCATCCGATAGAAGGCGTGATTAGGCAAATCTCGTCTCGAAAAATGCCACCGGGTCCGTCTGGGATTGAACCCAGGCCATACTGGGGTGAGAGGCTACCACGCTAACCACTGCGCCACCGGACCCGGCTAAGTACCTGCATTCTATCCAAAAATGGTATAAATGGTGGTTAGTTAAACACAGTTTAAACTCTGTAAGTGGGTGAATACTGGAGCATGGCGATTTCTGGGTGCTCTACCATATCCACCCCAGATAATGATTAAAGTAAAAAATATTAGGCAAAATCTCCAAAACTATTATGTTTTGTTACAAATATCCGGATAGTACGGATTGTGCGGATAATTAAAAAGCAAAACAACGTGTTCGGATATCGTCGAACAATGGGGTTGAAATGTCGAAGCCAGTTTGACAACTGGTTATAACGTTTGAGTGCTTTTTAATTCGAATTCGTTTCAGTTAGCGAACATTTGCTCTGTATTTGTATTTTTGAATTTCTAAATTTATGTGTTTCAGAACCGGTTCCGGAGTGGCCAGGTCAATCTAAATTTTTCAGAATGTTCTTCCAAAATATTTTTTTTCTGAGATGTTCTTCTAAAATAAAGAATTTCAATACCAATTTTGAAAGGTTTTGCTCTGATCAGATACTGGTCATATCAGTGGTTCCCTGGGGGACATTCAGAACCGGTTCCAAAGTGGCCAGTGGCTATTCAATTATTTAGGTTGTCCATGTCTGAGATGTCCTTCCAAAATGAAAAAAAGATTCCAATAATGACAGGTTTTGCTCTGATCAGATATTGGCCTCTTCGGTGGTTCCCGGGGACATTCAGTATCGGTTCTGGAGTGGCCAGTGGCCACCAAATTATTTCGGAGAACCATTTCTGGAACTAGAGCACAACAAATACTGCATTTAACATCAAAAGATATTATGTTTGCATCGAAATTGCTTCTTTCAGTCGCGTTGCTTGGAGTCGCTTCTAGTCGCGTCCACTCTGGGGCAAAAATCCAGTCGCGCGTTGTCGCTTGGTCTGTCAAATTAGTCGCGTCGCTTGTAGCATCGCTTGTAGCGTCCACTCTGTAGGCACCCTAAAGAATTTACTTGAAATTGTGGAAAATTTTCTAAGTCAGGATGCCAAATTTTGGTATTGAAAGGTTTCATCAAATTCCTCTGAAACTATGGGATTTTTTTCATAAATTTGACAAGATAATTAATTTTTAATTGACTTGAAACCCAAAAATGATAAAGCTGATTTTAATATTTTTTTGATATACCCACTAAGATTTTTTTTAAAACGTTGAAATTTCTCTAAGTCGGGTAACCAAATACTTTGAAAAACGAGTTAATCAACAGATTAACAGAATCAACAGAATCTTCAAGAACTTCAAGCACAGGCCGTTCATCAATGACAAAAGAATTCGATGTGGTGAAGAATATCACTAACAACAACATGGAATCATCAGGTGATTAGATTTGGCTGTTGCATATGGATCATTTCCGTTTTTTTCACTAACTGCAACTGCTGCACTAAAAATGGTATGGAAATACAAAATTTTGGTATTACTTATGCAAATACCAGCGACAAAAATGTGCCTTTGGTTTGGAAAGACAAACTTATGGGAAATTGGACGAGCTTTCCGGTAAAAATATTTACGAGACTGAAAAACCAAGTCTGTCATATAGAAATGGCCAAAAACCACAAAAAACCCGTTTTTTCAACATTTTTATTTTTAAAACCGCTGTATCTTCCCAAGAATTGGACATAGGACAATGGTCAATATGGAGACTTTTATGTAAAATTGTCTGGAGAATCGATTGCCACTACCGGTTTTTAAAAATTTTGACGTTTAGACCACTTTTCAAAAGAACTGTTTTAGTAAATGATTTTTGTATTTTTTTAGGAGTGACATACCATCCTGCATTTTTCGTCAGTCTTTTGGTAACATTTTAGGCTATTCCCTCAAAAATTTTGAACGAAAAAAATCGTGACATCACCTTTAAATTTAAGTTTTAGACTTAAAAATCAAAAAATCTCATAGATGTGACGTGTATTTTTGTTTCAGTGTTTTTTTTTTCAAAAAGCCCGTCCAATTTCCTACAAGTTTGTCTTTGACCACTTTTTGATACGACGCAACGGTTTCGAGATACAGTAATTTTTAAATTACAAAATACAAAAATATTTAAATATCTTACGCCCTTCTCAAATGTTGTTTTCGAGTACTATTGGCTCCATATACACAAAAATGGCTTATATAGGCCTAGGATAACATGTCTACAAAGTTTCATTAAAATCGGAGAGGGTCGGGTACAAAAGTACCAGAAAAATTCCTGATTTGAGCTGGAATTGCTCGTAAGTGGAAGACCACAGGAATACCAAAACCTGATTTTCCAAGGGCGCGGGAATACCTAAAAATAAATCCATGGCAATACCAAGTTTTGGTATTCAAGCAATGTTCAAAAATCCAGAAGACCTCAACTTGGTATTGAAATGGTTTTATTTTGAGGTATTATTTTACCCTTGGAATAACATGGTTTGGTATTGTTGTGCCCTTCCACATACAAGACTTTGGTATGATTTCATGGTATCTTACCATCTATTACTGGGCAACGAAGTGCACATTTTGGTCTCTGTTATTTGCCCAAGTAATACCAAAATTTGGTATTCCCGTGTTATTTACCCCTGCTCGGGTATTGTTAGAAAGGTATTTAAAAGACCTTTCCAACGCGTTCAAAAGATTGAAGATCTGACAACCCCATCAAAAGTTATAAAAACTTTAGTGTTTTTAATAAACTTTTTTAGAGGCCGGATCTCAGATATTTTGATAAAAATATGCGAGGAAGGCACCAACTACCTAAAGGTGGATTAAGTAACGTTTTTCACTAAAACTGCGATAACTTAACAATTTCAGCGATGACCTATACATGTTTGGGTACCAAAATAAATAAAAAACGCAAATTTTGATACCCAGACATCCCGAGCATGGGTAAATAACAAGGGAAATGCGTAATAATACCTTTCTCTGGTATCAATACCAAATTTTGGTATTCCTGGACCCTTTAAAATTTGTCTTAAGGATTATGCAAGAGCAAAATGTGGTATCATACCAATTTAAGGTATTGTTTTGATATTGCAAAATTGCAGAATTTGTCAATGGTCGAACTCCACATTTTGGCATTCTTTTGGTATTACAGTATTTTATCAAATTCCTCTGCAACTATGGGAAAATTTTGACCAATTTTGACAAAATAATTAATTTCGCGCTAAAATGATGTCTCAAAGCAAATGCTTTAATTGAAAACCGGAAATTTCAAACTTGATTTTAAACATTTTTGATATATCCCCTACAGAAATGACTTGAAATTGTGGAAAATTTTCTAAGTCAGGATGGCACATTTTGGTATTATTTTGGTATTAAAGTGTTTTATCAAATTCCTCTGAAACTATGGGAAAATTTTGACCAATTTTGACAAAATAATTAATTTTGCGCTAAAATGATGTCTCAAAGCAAATGCTTCAATTGAAAACCGGAAATTTCAAACTTGATTTTAAACATTTTTTATATACCCCCTACAGAAATGACTTGAAATTGTGGAAAATTTTCTAAGTCAGGATGGCACATTTTGGTATTATTTTGGTATTGAAAGGTTTCATCAATTTTCTCTGAAACTATGGGAAATGTTTTAAAAAATTTACGAGATAATGCATTTTGCGCTAAAATGACTTGAAACCCAAAAATGTTAAAGATGATTTAATAAATTTGTGTGATATACTCACTAATTATTTTTCCAAAGGGTTGACATTTCTCTAAGTCAGGATAACCAAATACTTTGAAAAACGAGTCAATCGACAGATTATTGAATTTTGGTGAATTTTAATTCAGTTTCATTTTAATAACACTTATTTTTCAATCTTGTTATTTTTCAGAAGCTTCAAGAACTTCAAGCACAGGCCATTCATCAATGACAAATGCATTCGGTGTGGTGAAGAATATCACTAAGAACAACATGGAATCATCAGGTGAGTAGATTTGGCTGTTGCATATGGATCATTTCCGTTTTTCACTAACTGCAACTGTTGCACTAAAAATGGTATGAAAATACCAAATTTTGGTATTACTTGTGCAAATACCAGCGACCATAATGTGCTCTTGGTTGCCAAGTAATAGATGGTAAAATACCATGAAATCGTACCAAACTCATGTATGTGGAAGACCACAGAAATACCAAAATATGATTTTCCAAGGGCGCGGGAATACCTAAAATTAAAACCATGGCAATACCAAGTTTTGGTATTCAAGCAATGATCAAAAATCCAGAAGACCTCAACTTGGTGTTGAAATGGTTTTATTTTGAGGTATTATCTTACCCTTGGAATAACATGGTTTGGTATTGTTGTGCCCTTCCACATACAAGACTTTGGTATGATTTCATGGTATTTTACCATCTATTACTGGGCAACCAAGGGCACATTTTGGTCGCTGTTATTTGCCCAAGTAATACCAAAATTTGGTATTCCCGTGTTATTTACCCCTGCTCGGGATGTATAGGTCATTGCTGAAATTTTAAAGTTATCGCAGTTTTAGTGGACAAAGTGGAATATATACAGCAGTTCCATATGGGTCATTCCATCTGAAGCGGAACAGCATTTGAAAATTACCATCTCCGATTCTGCTCAAATTTGGCAGAGCTGTTGAGAATATCAAAACATGCAAAAATCCCGAATTTCATCCAAATCGGACCACCCCCTCCATTTTTGTACCCTCCCAAAAAATCGACTTTTTGGCGATTTGTGAGCGAAACCTCTGTCTTCAAACGACGATAACTTAGGAACCACAAATCTGAGAGGGTCGGTCTTAGACTCAATTTTGAAGGAAATCCATTTCCGTGATCAAAATGTTGATTAATTTATTTTTTGCAATTCCGTCGTGAAACTACTTACTTTTCCTGTCATTCTTGAACGACGAAATAGCCTACTTTTCTGTACCAAAAATAACAGAATCGAATAGCAACACTTTTCAAAATAAAAGCTGAAAAGTTCTACTTTTCAGCACTGAAATGGGTGCTGAAAAGTTGAACTTTTCAGCACTTGTTTCGAAAAGTAACACTTTTCAACATTTTTTTGATTTAAACGATTTATTGACAAAATACATGAAAATTCGACTTAAAATTTCACTCAATGGGTGTTTTTCGAAATTGCAAAAAATGTTGTATGGAACTCGTTGCAAAACTTGATTTTTTCAGCACTCGTCGTATTTATCCAACTCGGTGAACCTCGTTGGATAAATATACGACTAGTGCTGAAAAAATCCTCTTTTTGCAACTTGTTGCATAAACTACTATTTTCTACCTGTATTGCACAACTGAAAACTTTAAACGGCCGTATCTCAAAACACCTCAACTTATTTTTTTATTTGACCTCACCATCGTGTTCCCCGGCCAACTTTACATAAGAATCACTTATCGACAGAAAGGAATATGTTTCGTTCCAGAGATATCGAATTTTAAAGTTTTGAGTATTTGAGATTACCTAAATTAGCTACACTCGCCGCATATGCTAGTAGCACTCAGTCGTGCTGATCAATAATAACTACCTGGTGTTCTGTAAGATGAATTATTTTTATAACTTTATACGATTTTGAGATAATCAATACCTTGAACAATCTATTTTTTGTTTAAGGAATATTTATTGGATAATTTTTAATGCACTGTTTTTCCTGATCACAGTGTCATTGAACCATATTAAGTAAAATTTGAACTTTTAATATTTATTTGCAAATGCTACAACGTTTTTACAATATATTTAAAAAAATAATCAGTTTTCTATTGTTTTCATATTTTTCCTAATTCCTCATTCCTTCCCACTTAATCAAATTATTTCTTTTATTTGAAGCGAGAACAAATGTAGAGCTGGCTGTAGTAGATGAAATAATTCTCATAGGTTCTAGAACATTTGCCATGTGCGGTAGCCAAATAGTGCCAATCAGCAAAAACTCCAAAATCTGCCTTACGGTTTGAGAGATTGATCATTTTAAACCGATTTTTATATTGTGTGCCAGTTTCATCTGAATAATTTATGATTTTTTTCAATTCTGGTATTGCTTATTGCGAGATATAATCACGTTTCTCCTTCGCTGTGAGTGACAGGAGAGCAGTTCTCTGAGATTTCGGTCATTCGATTTTTTTTTTGTATTTTTTAATCCGGCTGAAATTTTTTTGGTGCCTTCGGTATGCCCAAAGAAGCCATTTTGCATCATTAGTTTGTCCATATAATTTTCCATACAAATTTGGCAGCTGTCCATACAAAAATGATATGTGAAAATTCAAAAATCTGTATCTTTTGAAGGAATTTTTTGATCGATTTGGTGTCTTCGGCAAAGTTGTAGGTATGGATATGGACTACACTGAAAAAAAATGATACACGGTAAAAAATTTTTTGGTGATTTTTTAATTAACTTTTTGTCACAAAAACTTGATTTGCAAAAAAACACTATTTTTAATTTTTTTTATTTTTTGATATGTTTTAGAGGACATAAAATGCCAACTTTTCAGAAGTTTCCAGAATGGGCAAAAAATCTTTGACCGAGTTATGATTTTTTGAATCAATACAGATTTTTTCGAAAAATCGAAATATTGGTCGCAAAAATTTTTCAACTTCATTTTTCGATGTAAAATCGAATTTGCAATCAAAAAGTACTTTAGTGAATTTTTGATAAAATGCACCGTTTTCAAGTTATAACCATTCTGAGGTAACTTTTTTAAAAATAGTCGCAGTTTTTCATTTTTTTAAATTAGTGCCCATGTTTGCCCACCTTTGAAAAAAATATTTTTGAAAAGCTGAGAAAATTCTCTATATTTTGCTTTATTGAACTTTGTTGATACGACCCATAGTTGCTGAGATATTGCCATGCAAAGGTTAAAAAACAGGAAAATTGATGTTTTCTAAGTCTTACCTAAACAACCCACCATTTTCTAATGTCGATATCTCAGCAACTATAAATCCGATTCACAATGTTAAAACATGAAACATTCGTGAAATTTTCCGATCTTTTCGAAAAAAAAATTTTCAAAAAATTAAAATCAAGACTAACATTTCAAACGGGCGTAATATTGAATGTTTGGCCCGTTTGAAATGTTAGTCTTGATTTTAAATTTTTGAAAGTATTTTTTTCGAAAAGATCGGAAAATTTCACGAATGTTTCATATTTTAACATTTTGAATCGGATTTGTAGTTGCTGAGATATCGACATTAGAAAATGGTGGGTTGTTTGGGTGAGACTTAGAAAACATCAATTTTCCTGTTTTTTAACCTTTGCATGGCAATATCTCAGCAACTATGGGTCGTATCAACAAAGTTCAATAAAGCAAAATATAGAGAATTTTCTCAGCTTTTCAAAAATATTTTTTCAAAGGTGGGCAAACATGGGCACTAATTTAAAAATTAAAAACTGCGACTATTTTAAAAAGTTACCTAATAATGGTTATAACTTGAAAACGGTGCATTTATCAAAA
Organism: Culex quinquefasciatus; assembly: GCF_015732765.1. NCBI lineage: Eukaryota > Metazoa > Arthropoda > Insecta > Diptera > Culicidae > Culex > Culex quinquefasciatus. The sequence continues at coordinate 109,746,265 of NC_051862.1, forward strand.
TTTCACTAAAGTACTTTTGATTGCAAATTCGATTTTACATCGAAAATGAAGTTGAAAAATTTTGTAAACAATATTTCGATTTTTGAAAAATCTGTATTGATTCAAAATTCATAACTCGGTCAAAGATTTTTGCCCATTCTGAAACTTCTGAAAAGTTGGCATTTTATGTCCTCTAAAACATATCAAAAATAAAAAAATTAAAAATAGTGTTTTTTGCAAATCAACAAAAGTTAAATAAAAATCACCAAATTTTTTTACAGTGTATCATTTTTTCAGTGTAGTCCATATCCATACCTACAACTTTGCCGAAGACACCAAATCGATCAAAAATTCCTTCAAAAGGTACAGATTTTAATTTTTACATATCATTTTTGTATGGACAGCTGCCAAATTTGTATGGAAAATTATATGGACAAACTAATGATGCAAAATGGCTTCTTTGGGCATACCGAAGGCACCAAAAAAGTTTCAGTCGGATTAAAAAATACAAAAATTAAAATTGAAGAAAAAAGACCGATTTCGTAGAGAATTGCTCAGGAGATTATTGCCGCCTAACTACCGCAGTGTATAAATCAGCAAGTTAAACTGAAATTCTACCCTGATTTGGCTGTTAACTTGGTTTGTTTTGAATATTTTCCAAAAAGTCAGCTGAAAACTCAAGGCAACCTTTGACAACAGCCATAAATTTGTTCTGCGGTTGTCATGCGGCTGTCATGCGACCATTATCTTGCGGTCGTATCAACGCGCGTGAACTCTAATTATTGACGCCCGCAGTAATACATTTAATTTCAAAAAACAAAACCATATACTTCTGATACATGTGGACAGCAGCTGTATCGTCTTCCAAGATTTCGAAATGGTTGACAAACAAAATAAAAAGATTATTGTTCGGACGGTGTCGAAATCAACACAACTGAATTTGATCTTAATCAGACAATAAATCAGATTAATCTCTGTGATTTTCTTACATTTTTCAGTTTTATACTTTCAAGAAATCCTCCTCCTTAATCATGCTTCACAAGAGTTCTTTTTTCATGTTGATTCATAATTTTTAACACGATAATGTATCGTACACTTTTTCTAAAGTGTTACTTACAAGATCAATTGCAATTTCCTGCTAGCTCAGCGGGAATTCCATTCTGCCCTGTATTGCGTGTCGTTCTTGCTCTGTCCTGTGGGCTGATTTGCTAATGATTATTTGGGATGAAATCTTATTTCAATAAATAACCAGGTAGCAGTTAGTGATCAGTGCGCCCGAGTGTTTCTAGCAGAAGCGGCAAATAAAGCAAATACAGATAATCTCAAATACTTAAAACATTAAAATTCGATATCTCTGGAACGAAACATATTCCTTTCTGTCGATAAGTGATTCTTATGTAAAATCGGACGGGGAATACGATGGTGAGGTCAAATTTAAAAAATAAATTAGGCTGTTTTGAGGTACGGCCATTTAAAGTTTTCAATTGCGCAATATAGGTAGAAAAAATAAATTAATCTAAATTTTGCTCACGGAAACGGATTCTACGTCCAATTTCCTTCAAAATTGAGTCTAAGACCGACCCTCTCAGATTTGTGGTTCCTGAGTTATCGTCGTTTGAAGACAGAGGTTTCGCACAAAAATCGCCAAAAAGTTGATTTTTTGGGAGGGTACACTTTTTTCAAAAAAATCATAGCTTCGCTCCATTTCAACCGATTTCAGCAGTCTAGGGCGCAAATGAAAGATAATAAGTTTGACTTCCAAGAAAAATAATGTGGAGTTTCAAAAATCTTGTCTAACATTTGGAAAAGTTATATGAAAATATCAAATGCCGTTTTGACGGTGTCTGGACCAAAGAGCCTATATCTGAAAATATTTTTAATGGATTCCTCGGACAATTTTACATAACCAAAATTTTCGTAATTGAAATACGCAACTTTTGGTACCCAGACATGTATAGGTCATCGCTGAAATTTTCGAGTTATCGCAGTTTTAGTGAAAAAAGTGATTTTTCAGAGTTCGGAAAACCACTCATACTCACAAATCGAGTAGACTTCCTCACAGCAAACACTCTCGATACTCTCCGTGAGTAAAATGAGGGTGTGAGTAGGCCGTTTCCAACAATTTGTTATTTACAAAATCATTGACAACATCAATCCAAAATCAAGCGTCATTATGAATCGGTTGTACATTCGAGGTAGCGTCAATGTCTCTAAATCAGAAGGTTCTGTGTTGGTATTAATGTGGTATCAATATTTTTTTGTCTGTCTGGTATTTTTTTTTCATTGCTTTAAAAGAAACCTTGGATTGTCAAAGTCCAGCGGATGGACAATTATTTTCATAATTTTAAGATTGGTGACCGGTCGAATCCGTTGAAACATCGCAGGATAAATCGGAGGCCACAGACGGGGGCAGCTTCTGCGGGTGGATGTTGGCAGCCATACCAAAAGATGATGGCCGTGTTGCTGTGGGTAATGGTCACTCCCTTCGACAGCTGTGCAACTGTGGCCATTCTCGGTCGCTGACAGTTCTACCAATATGTCTTGCCTAAGAACCAGGACACGCCAATGGAGCCTCAGCGGCCGCCGGTGGCCCTAGCCTAAAGCTGTCCAAAGCACTGGATCGGCCTTTTTTAGTTTTCAGAGAACCTCCAAGCCAAAGTCACCGGCAGCTACTGCAACTTCTTCGGCGTGTCCCGATTCTGAACCAAAACACATTTGTACAACTGTCGACGACCGGGAGTGGCCACTTACCTCAGCTACACGGCCTTCCACCGCTGGTAAAGCTGTTAAAATTCACCCGCAGAGGCATCCCCCGTCTAAACAACCTCCGACCTTTCCGTCGGTAGGACTGCTGGAAGCTGACAACAAACTTTGTGATTAAAAAAATTAAACTCGCTGAAAAAAAAACAGTTTAAAATCAGGATTTGAACCACTGTGATAAAAAAAACTTCTAATTGATAGCACTGCGCCTCTACCATCAGGACTACATTTTCGCTGTTAAGTTAACAAGAAAATCACCGATGTAGAGTTTGACATCTCGAAATTCTAAAATAGCCCTCATGAGCGCTCAAAGCCCTCTTTGTGAGTAAATGAGGAAGGCCCTCACACTCACCGAGAGTGATGAGTAATTTACTCGCAGGTAACTTAGTTTTTCCTCATGGTTGAGGAACTCGTGAGTGAGTTTCCGAACTCTGGATTTTTTTGTCGATTTCGTCAATCCCCCGTTTTCGCGCACGGCGCGTCGAAAAACCCGGATTTTATTTTTAAAAAATCATATCTCCGAATCCTGTTAGTGAACCTCGCCCAACTTTTGATATGTTATGTAAAATTGTCCGAGGAATCCGTTAAAAATTATTCAGATATTGGCTCTTTGGTCCAGACACCGTCAAAACGGCATTTGATGTTTTCATAAGACTTTTTCAAATGTTAGGCTAGATTTTTGAAACTCCTCATAATTTTTTCTTGGCAGTCAAACTTATTATCTTTCATTTGCGCCCTAGACAGCTAAAATCGGCTGAAATAGAGCGAAGTTATGATTTTTTGAAAAAAGTGGTTTTTGTGAAAATCGACGAAAATGGCCATTTTTCGGACCACCCTAACACGGCGTAGGTCACCCTAATGGCCAAACAAAAAAATACAGGTCTAATTATTTTGGCCAAGGAACCCCCAGAAAAATTTTGAACCAAATCGAAGCACTTTTATTTTTTTTCCAACCTTCCTACGGTATTGGGGTTCTTTTCGGCCTTTTTGAAAATAAAATTTGCCATAACTTTTGCTATATACATTCTAGAGCCTTGAAATTTTCTGACATTAAATTTATAGTATAAATACACATTTCATAAAACAAATAAACCTTCGACGACCCCTAGGGGAGCGTCCATAACAAAAGTTACTTTAAAGGTATTGGGTTCCTTTCTAGGGGGGTGACACTTCGGTTCTGCCGGTGCTGGAACCAAATGCTTCCCCGCCGGATTCCAGCTACTGACCACGTCGATCATGATCTGCCCCAAGCACTCACTCAATCAGTGCTCAATCAACGTCAACGGTGCTACAAGAGCGGAAGTCTCATCTGCTGAGAAACCTTCCCAACGGCCTCTTCCACCTCGAGTGCCTCCAGTTTAACCCGCCGGAAGGTCGCTAAATTTGCGGAGAGTGCGAATCCGGTCCGGTGGGTCTCGTGGCGCAGGGGTAGCGGCTTCGGCTGCCGATCCCGATGATGCTATGAGACGCGGGTTCGATTCCCGCCTTATCCACTGAGCTTCTATCGGATGGTGAAGTAAAACGTCGGTCCCGGTTTCTCCTGTCTCGTCAGAGGCGCTGGAGCAGAAATCCCACGTTAGAGGAAGGCCATGCCCCGGGGGGCGTTGTGCCAATAGTTTCGTTTTTGCGAATCCGGTCGAACGCCGCTGTACAAGAGATCGTCTGAGCCAAATATTCCGCGTTCAAGTTCTGGCCCGCACTCACGATAGCTCTGCCAGCGGACCCGGACATGGTGTTCCGGCCGCAACACGAGCAAAAGGACATTTGCGTGCGCTTCTTCGGCACGCACGATTTTGGATGGATCAACCGGAGCCGAATCTACCTCTATCACGAAGGCGACTCGGACATCGTGGCGGCCGGAAGCAGTCGGACATGATGGAGCGGTACAATGAAGAATCGACCCCGGACGATTTGAGCCAACACGGTCCATCGTTGCTCCGCTTAGAGGGCGCAACGCGGGGTGAGTTTGTCGAGGGGATGGTTTTTCGTATCAATTGTTGAATCTATTTTATTTCGACAGAAGGACTAGATCTGTACAAATCGTCGGACAAGGACCCGTGCGGGCTAGACTCGAACTGCATCACCCGGGCGCTGCTCATGGAGTGCAATCCGAAGACTTTCCAGCTAGCGAAAGTTGCCAGAACCAGTGCTTCAAACGGAAGCAGTACTAGGCACTGGAGGCCAAACGAATTCTCATCAAGGGCTGGGGTCTGGTCGTGCGTCGCGTGATCGAGTACGAGAAGTGACCAACAACGAGGAGTTGCCGCGGCGGATAAAGCAAAAGGACGAAAATTACTACTTCCTGACGGTGGACTCGGAGCTGACGATCGACACGAGGCCCAAGGGCAACTTGGCCTGGTTCATCAACTACTCGTGTGAGTCCAACTGCGAGACGCTGCTGTGAAAGGTCGGTGGAAGCCAATCCGTGGGGCTGTTTGCCCTCAAGGACCTCAAGGCAGGAAGTTTTTCGAAATACCGGTAAAGACACTTACTACAACTAACTCTTCTTACTCTTTTCTCCACCAGGTCTAAGAGCTCACCTTCAACTACAACTTTGAGACGTTCGGCCAGAATAAGATTTGCCACTGTGGTGCGAGCAAGTTTTGCGGGCTGATCGTGGGATAATCACAACGGTCTTGCGCGACTTCCAGGTGCAGATTGTAACGTGGGTTACCTGCTCGAGTGCTCAAATGACAACAGTGACGACGGCGCTCTCCCGCCACACGCCTGCGGCAAAGTACCTTACGGATCCATTGCGACAAGTGTTCTACCCTACCCGTGAACCGTGGGGACAGGTGAGGGTCCCTGCGGAGCTTAGCTGCCAGCTACCGGGCGGGTTGCAGTAGGCGGATAGCTGTCGGCGATTGCATACATTCATTGCATCGCCCCCGGACCAGCAGCGGGAGGATGTCTAGGACGTGGCGGAATTGAACAAGGGCACTGTTTAATTTCTTCGAAAAAACCACATGGGTCCGTAAACACCTCTGTCAAGCGATCGAACGCCGCTATAAGTGTTTTAGCCCAAAACCTCACCAAACCCCGAATCCAAGATGTGATGCGACCCGTGTCGAGGATGCATGGCTGGGGGTTCAACAAATTCCCAGTCGATAACGGAGCCTGTGGGGCACAGGGGTGAACCCACACGTAATTTGCCCTTACTGCGTCACGGCAGGGCACTGGCGCAGCGGACCGTATTTCCCTAGCGACTCGTGGGATTCAAAATGAAGACAAGTGAAACAAACCAACAAAGGGTCCCGATGCGCCCCAAGCATCGGAAAACACGGAGGTAGAAGAGGACGCAAACGTCGAAATGGCAGGAGGCGAGTCAAACGGCGGCGACACAGCAGGCGGAGTGGCGAGCGCGTTCCGTGGAAGCGGGAAGGTGTTGAGATCCCCAGTGTTGAACCAGGCGGCTGCTTCGAGTCAGCAGATAGGAGTAATTGGAGAGGAGACTCCCAAGTCATCCTTGTTGAACTTCGCCGGCAGTACCCCTCAGGACGGAGTCCTGCTTGGAAGGACCGCGTTACAGGAGGTCAGGAGGAGGGTCAACGAACTCTTTGATTTCATCAAGGACAAAAACAACGTCCACACCAGAATCAAGCAGATGGTGAATGGAGTCAAGGCAGCCATGAATGCCGCAGAGCGCGAAAACAACTCGCTGGTGGTGACGCGGAATTCACTGAAGCTCAGAGCTGAAAGAGCCGAAGAAACGCTGAATGCAAAACTGGAGGAGGAAGCGCTACGGGAGAAAGAACCGAAAACGCCGCCCGGCCCAAGCTCTAAAAGGGACAGGGAAACGCCTGGAGAGGAGGAGGACGCAAAGAAGCAGAAGCAGGGGAATGGAGACAGTCCGGACCCGGCGAAGGAACCAGAACCAACCCCAGGGAAGGAGAAGGAATGGGAGAAGGTCAAGAAGAAGAAGCGGAAGAAAAAGGGAAGCAGAACGAGGACACCCAAAAACCCAAGTTTCGCAGGGAGCGTAACAAAGGCGAGGCTTTGGTGGTCGAGGTGAAGGAAGGTGTTTCGTACGCAGACCTCCTCCGGAAAGTACGAACCGATCCGGAACTCAAGGAGCTTGGCGAGAACGTGGTTAAAACCAGGCGCACCCAAACCGGAGCGATGCTTTTGAGCTGAAGAAGGATCCCGCGGTCAAGAGCTCAGCTTTTAAGTCCCTCGTCGAGAAAGCCGTAGGCTACGAGTCGAAGGTAAGAGCGCTATCACCGGAGACAACGATCGAGTGCAGGAACTTGGACGAGATCACGACGGAGGAAGAGCTAGAAGATGCGCTGATCGTTCTTCTGGATGACCGTACGACACCGATGGCAATCCGGTTGAGGAAAGCCTACGGCGGCACGCAAATTGCGTCGATCCGACTATCGACGCCTTCGGCGTCTAAGCTGCTGGAAACCGGCAAGGTCAAAGTAGGGTGGTCGGTGTGCCCACTGAGGCCTGTTCCTCGAGTGACCCAGCAGATGACGAGGTGTTTCCGCTGTATGGGCTTCGGCCACCAGGCGAGAAATTGCGACGGTCCCGATCGAACCAACAGTTGCAGAAGGTGTGGTAGAGAAGGCCACATGGCAAGAGACTGCAAAAATCAGCCGAAGTGCGTGCTCTGTAAAGAAGGCGACGGCAATAGCCATGCGACGGGTGGCTTTAATTGCCCGGTGTACAAGAAGCTGGCCTCGGGCAAAAAGTAATGGAGGTGTCCCAGGTGAACCTCAATCACTGCGACACTGCACAGCAACTGCTGTGGCAGTCGACCGCGGAGACGGGGTGTGACGTGGCAATTATTGCAGAACCGTACCGAGTTCCACACGACAACGGAAACTGGGCCGCGGATACAGCAAGAATGGCGGCGATACACGTGATGGGGCGGTACCCCATACAGGAAGTGGTCTCGAGGGCGTTTGAAGGATTCGTGATCGCCAAAGTAAACGGAACCTTCTTCTGTAGCTGCTATGCTCCCCAAGATGGACCTTGGAGCAGTTTCAGCAGATGCTGGATAGTCTGACCGATGAACTGATCGGACGAAGCCCGATCGTTATCGGAGGTGACTTCAACGCGTGGGCGGTCGAGTGGGGTAGCAGATGCACCAATGCTAGGGGCATAGCCTAATGGAAGCTCTGGCAAAGCTAGACGTTAGGCTGGCGAATCGCGGAACCAGCAGTACCTTCCGCAAAGACAGTCGTGAGTCCATTATCGACGTTACGTTCTGTAGCCCGCGACTGGCGGCCGACATGAACTGGAGGGTGAGTGAGGACTATACCCATAGCGATCACCAAGCGATCCGGTACAGCATCGGGAGACGAGCCCCTGTACCAGATAGGAGCAGCCGGTCCTACGGAAGGAAATGGAAGCTGCAGTACTTCGACGAGGGTCTCTTCGTGGAAGCGCTCCATTGGTGTGATGGTCCCCAAGACTTGAGTGCCGACGTGCTAACAGCACAACTGGTGACAGCATGCGACACAACCATGCCGCGGAGACTGGAGCCAAGGAACTGTCGTCGTCCAGCCTACTGGTGGAATGAAGAACTCGGTACCCTTCGGGCAAGTTGCCTCAGCGCCAGAAGACGAGTCCAGAGAGCAAGATCCGAAGCAACTAGAGAGGAGTGCAGAGAGGAGTACCGGTCTGCAAAGGCCGCGCTCAAGAAAGCGATCAAATGCAGCAAGACAAACTGCTTCAAGGAGTTATGCCAAGACGCTGATGCAAACCCTTGGGGAGCGCATATCGTGTAGCGATGGCGAAGATCAGAGGCCCATCGATGGTGGCTGAAACGTGTCCCGACAAGCTGAAGGTCATTGTGGAAGGGCTCTTCCCAAGACATGACCCAACGACATGGCCTCCTACACCGTACAACGACGAAGGGGTAGCAACGCCGAAGGTCATCTGATCACCAACGAGGAACTTGTGGCAGTAGCGAAGAGATTGAAGGTGAAGAAAGCTCCCGGTCCGGATGGAATCCCGAATTTCGCCCTGAAATCGGCGGTTCTAGCATTCCCGGACAGGTTTCGAACAGTCCTGCAGGAATGCCTGGACGAAGGACACTTCCCCGACCCGTGGAAGATTCAAAAGCTCGTGTTGCTGCCGAAGCCAGGCAAACCACCGGGGGACCCATCATCGTATAGGCCTATATGTTTGCTGGACACCCTCGGAAAGCTTCTGGAACGGATCATCCTTAACCGGCTGACCAAGTACACGGAGAGCGAGCATGGCTTAGCAGCGAGGCAGTTCGGCTTCCGTAAAGGGAGATCCACGGTGGACGCCATCCGGAAAGTGGTCGAGAAAGCCGACGAAGCGCGGAGGAAAAAACGCAGGGGAACCGTTGCTGCGCAATAGTCACGATTGACGTCAAGAACGCGTTCAACAGTGCGAGCTGGGCGGCCATAGCAGCAGCGCTGCACAAAATGAAGGTGCCTGACTATTTGTGCATGATCTTGAAGAGCTACTTCGAGAACCGCGTGCTGGTCTACGACACTGCCGATGGACAAAAAACCGTTGTTGTTACCGCGGGAGTTCCACAGGGATCCATTCTGGGTTCAGCACTGTGGAATGGAATGTATGACGGAGTGTTGACACTGGGACTACCCAACGGCGTAGAGATTGTGGGCTTTGCAGACGACATAGTGCTGACGGTAACCGGCGAAAATGTCGAGGAGGTCGAAGTGCTGGCTATGGAGGCAATCGCAATGATCGAGAACTGGATGCTCGAGGTGAAGCTGCGGATCGCTCACCACAAGACGGAGATGGTGCTGGTTAGTAACCACAAGAAGGTGCAGCAGGCCCAAATTCACGTTGGAGAACACGTCGTGCACTCGAAGAGAGCGCTCAAGTACCTCGGGGTGATGGTGGATGACCGGCTGAACTTCAACAGCCACGTCGATTACGCCTGCGAGAAGGCGGCTAAGGCGATCATGGCACTGTCGAGGATGATGCCGAACAACGCTGGACCCAGGAGCAGTAGGCGCCGCCTCTTGGCAAGTGTCGCGACGTCCATACTTAGGTACGGCGGACCGGTATGGTGGACGGCGCTGGGGACGAAGCGAAATCGAGCGCTGCTCGACAGAACGCAGAGACTGATGGCCATGCGGGTTGCAAGCGCGTACAGGACCATTTCGTCGGAAGCAGTTGGCGTCATAGCCGGAATGATCCCCATCGGCATCACACTGGAGGAGGACACCGTGCGCTACACCCGGAGAGGCACGAGAGGTATCCGGGAAGCTGCGAGAGCCGAATCGCTGGCAAGGTGGCAACGTGAGTGGGACACCACGGAGAAAGGCAGATGGACGCATCGGCTTATCCCGTCCGTATCCACGTGGGTGAGCAGAAGGCATGGAGAGGTCACCTTCCACCTCACACAGTTCCTGTCGGGCCATGGCTGCTTCAGGAAGTACCTGCACAGGTTTGGACATGCAGAGTCTCCTCTCTGTCCGGACTGCGTCGATTGCGAGGAAACACCGGAGCACGTGGTGTTCGCCTGCCCTCGCTTCGAGGCAGCGCGAAGCGAAATGCTGGCCATTATCGGAGCGGACACCAGCCCGGATAATGTGGTGCGAAGAATGTGCAGCGACATCGCCAAGTGGAATGCGGTCGTCGGAGCGGTGACGCAGATCACTTCGGCTCTCCAGCGGAAATGGAGAGACGATCAGAGGAGGAACGACTAGGAGCCTAGTCGAAAACCCACGAGTGTGGCTGTGAAGGAGAGCACGTTATGATGGTCGGCTCTACCAAATCGGTACACGTCTCGATGGTCACAGGAGTCGAGAACCCACGAGTGTGGCTGTGAAGGAGAGCACGTTATGACGGTTGGCTCTACCAAATCGGTACACGTCTCGATGGTCCAAGGAGAGGGCTGCATATGACTAGCCGATCAAAAGCAACGCGATTCTTGGGCGCGGTTAAACCCTCGCATGGACTCATATGTATGTAGGACAGGAAATGGTTCTAGCACCCGGCATGGATCCTGTAAGTAGACTAGTGCAGAAAATGCAACGCCTCCCCCCCGAAGTTATACCGAAAGGTGGTCCCGGGGGGACAAGGGCACGGCGTTCAAGGACTGGTTTAGTGGGTCGGGAAAACTCTTTTTTTGTTTTCCCAACCCCACACTACCTGAGGAATGAATTCTCAGGTGTCTGGTAGCAGATTCCGACCTTGTAAAAAAAAAAAAAAAAAAAAAAAGTGTTCTACCTTGCTGAGAGTGACCTCGAGTTTGATCAGTGAACGTTCACGAGGAAACAAACCATTGTTATTAAGTTGTGTAATGAGTAACCAAAACGAAAATTTGTAAATGTACTCGAAATAAATTTAAAACGCTGCAGCAGTTGCAGCCGCAGTCGGTGGAGCTACTTCAGTAGCCTGATGTAGATTCGGAACCAAGCTGGGAACGGAGATGAGTTGGGTTCACGTCATGTGAGAAATCCTGCAAGTCGTCATAAGTTTTTCTTGCGTGTTGCGGCTGCTGGAGATGCATTAAAACCTCATGCTGCAAACACAACATTGTCTACCAGAAAAGACCTGCGGCAATCAGTTCTATCAACCAAGGAAACGTTGTGATTGTGTCACGTTCCCCAGAAAACCATTCCCCCGAAAACCATTCCCCAGAATACCGTTCCCCAGAAAACCATTTCCCAGAATGTACCATTTCCCAGAAAACAATTCCCCAGAATGTACCATTTTCCAGAAAACCATTCCCCAGAAAAGTTTTTTTCTCGAAAAATATTAAGAATTGATGCAAAGTAATTTCAAATATTAGATTTTTTAGGAAATTCTTAGAAAATATAAAAATTGGACGTAATTTCATCAATGCCAAGAAAATTATTTTCTTTTTTGACAACAATTCTTGAGAAAATAACAGAAAATGTAAATTCAGCCTATGACTCGTTCTATTATTCTAAGAAATTTTCTCTTTCTTTCCAGTCATTATAACACAAATACCGAATGAATTGCAGTTTCTTTTTATTTTTTGTTTTTCCGTGAATGGTATTTTTATTTTGCAACCAAAAAATGCTTTTTAAAATTAAAATAAAAGAAGATTAAAGATTAAAGAAGAAATCCAGAGTTTTTTTTTTAAAAGGACCAATAAACTATTGTCTTTCATATGTTTATAGGACCTAATAAAAAAAACTCTAGAAATTCAAATTAAAGAAGGGAAAACTCTCCTCCTCCCTTTTAAAGGTAAAATTCAACTTATGTCAGTCAGTAGAGTTTTCCCTTCTTTAAGGAAGGGAACACTTTTTAGTCTTGTAATAACTGCTGACACAAGTTAACGTGGTGATTATTGCACCCGGGCGTAATATTTCAATCTTTATTTTTCGCATCACGTTCGAGATTTTTCGATCTAAATATTACAATCGTAAATTGTCCCAAAAAATTTCAAAATCAAAAAAAAAATCTAAAAATTTGAAATTTAAAAATCAAAATAATAATAAAATAAATATTAAAATTTTGAAATTTCAAAAAAAAATAAAATTTTATAAATTTTGGAAGTTTGTGAAATTTTGAAAATTTTGGAATTGTCAAACCGATCGAACTGACGTTTCCCTGAAAAAAATAATAAAATCAGCAGCACTGCTACTTTGACATTGAGAAATGTCATTTTTCGTTTGTTTTTCGCGTGTTTCGCAGCGCCGTCGAATTCCTTCTCAACTTTGTTATATTATTCCGGAATGGAATTCTAAGGCCACGGTGGCCACTCAAACGAATTACGGACTGCACGATCTGCTCGGATTTCTGTTGAGTAAGTAAAATATAATGTAAAATCTTAAGAAACTGGTCTCAGTAACAGATGTTATTTTACTTTTACAGCAAGCTTCTGGAAGTGTTTGGTCATCGGAACGACCTGTTTTGTTTACGAAGAGCGGCTTGAGACAACAACCCATCAAGTTTTCGGCGGAACCGAGAATAAAATCAGAAATACGATGGTTGTGCTGCAACTGGCGGACAGCAACTTCCAGGGCAGAGCAAAAGTGAGGGGGTCAAAATCCGTGAAAAAATAAAGGCCGATCCGTCCTGGCAAAGATCTTGCACCAGCTGGACACGGGAAAGCAGAAGGTGGATGATTACGATGGTGAAAAAGTAAGATGCAATGCCGTCGGAAGGAACAGGACGACGACAACATGGAAGGCATCGGAGGGCAAATTTATGGCAGCCGAACCGTGCTAAAATTGGATGAACTAGGCTTCACCGAAAGATCCAATCTGATGGCCAACAAACGGTGCCAGTTGCCCAATAGAAGTTTCCGCAAACAGCGCAAGAGTTACGAAGAAGTTCACGTGCCGGCATTGAAGCCGTAATCCTTCGAAGAGGAAGAGGAACGGATGGTCAGCGAGAAGCTGCCCAAGTGCGTAGTACGTGCAACCCGTGTTCGCCGGCTTCAAAACGCTCAACTGAGTCCAGATTCGCTTGTACAAGTCGGCCCTCGAGAGTGATGAAAATCTGCTGCTTTGCGCCCCAAACGATGCCGATTAAACGAACGTGGTCCTGCTCACCATGATCGACAAGCACATCAACAATGACTGAACGATCAACGTGGACGAGTTCAAGATCAGCTGCATTGCGCCGATGCGATCGCTGGTACAGGAAATGGTCAGTTACTTTGGTAAACGCCTTGGGACATACAATCTGACCGTGTTCGAGTTGACCGGAGCCATCAGCAGATTGTCGCAACGCAGGTTATTGTGTGCACGCCGGACAAGTAGGACATCATCACGAGAAAGGACGGCGTAGAAACGTACACCCAGCTGGAGAAAAGCGGCCTCATCAAGTACGACGCTTTTCCGCGTGTTTTCGCGTCAGGTGAGATCCGGAACATAACGGTTCGCGAGGAGGAGGAACTCGAGATGCAAAAGCTGATGAAGCGTGTCCCGTTCCGGATCCCACCTGAAACTCCAGGGCTTTGCCAACATGGTGAACGTAACCCAAACCGCATCCCTTCTGCTGCGTGCCATTTTCGAGATTGTCCTGCATGCGAGTGGGTTCAGCTGCGGACAAATGTTCAACGTTGTGCAAACTGATCGATTGGCGCATGTGGCAGTGCATGTCCCCGTTGCGTCAGTTCCCCAAGATGCCAGAGGAGATCATGGAAGATCGATAGGAACTTTTCGTGGTAGCGGCGAGATTGGTGAGTTGATTCGCGTGCCAAGTTGGGCAAGACCATCTACAAGTACGTGCATCACTTCCCGAAGCTGGAGCTGTTCAAAAGTTCATCCACGAAGATTCCCGATTGGTGCGTGAACTGTTAGTGACTGTTAGTAATCATCTTCATGGACAAGATCGATTCTATGATCCAAAAGAGTGAGCCTAATAATGGTTAATTGTATTGATTATTGAAATAAAAACTAGATTAATAACATGTAATTTTATCGGGCACCTAACGATGGCATATCATCAGATTAAAGTTAATTTGCAGCTTGGGACCGTCCATAAACCACGTGGACACTTCCTAATTTGGTCCACGTGGATTATGGATGGCCCCCTACTGAAAAGCCTTTTAGTTTGAATGATTTGAAGTGAGCAAGCAGGTTTGTCTAATAAGTCAAAATCGTGGAAATCAGTGTAACGGAAGGAAAAAGGATCAAATCTGCCAAAGAGGTTTTGTTCAAGTACTACGCCCAGAGATTTCCGGGATTAACGTCACGCATTTTTCCTATACCTTTAACATGGAGTGTCACAAAACCTAGACAACCTCCCCCCCCCCCTCTTTCATCCTATTCAAGGACGTAATTTTTGAACAAACCCAGATCTGAAATTAACCTCTACAATTCACAGAAAAGTAGCACCGTCGCAGGAGAGGGTGGTCCTATTTCGGCAGAACAGTTTCAGATGTTCTCGATTAACTCTTTCAGAAATTTTGTGATTGGTGAACAACGACAACGAAAAGCACTTCAAGCTGTTAATCCGAAGATTCAATAAGCCGGAACCAATCAACGCGAAGTCATTTCGAATTTGGCTTGAGATCTTCGGCAGGACATTTCTTATTCTTGCAGCGGAAGTTGTCGTAGCAGAATTCGAGGACTTACAAGGTCGACATTACTGTGAGTCCCAGGACCCATCACTATTATTGCCTTGGAGGTTACAGGGTCATTTCGACGGGTTCCAAAACACGGTACAGTAAGCTTCTTCCCATTCTGTTGCAGTTCAATCCCCCCTCCTTTCCGGATCAAAAACATTCGTCACAACTGTTACTTACAGATATGCCGGTCAGGCCTCTGGTGTAACTTTCCACTTTCTTTTTTCGGCTATTTCATTCCCGTCTACGAACGGACACATCATTTGGCGACGAGGATTCTTCATGAACCAGGATGTATGAAACATCTCAAGCAAGCCCTTCTCCTGCTGATCAAGCTCTTTGAGAAGATTGGCCCACCTATTCCTGCTCAAACCGATGCGACGCAAGTTCTGGCGTGCCTCGCAATGCACACTGGTGACCTACGATCTGTGGTTCCGTCGGCACGACTATCTTTTCAAGCGGGAAGCGACCAATCTGGACGATGCGGCCTAGGCATGGTTCCTGGTAAGAAAACTCGAGCTCAAGCTTCCGTGCTACTTTAGTCTCATCGAAACTATCCACAACCTCAAGCGGATCTTCGTCTTCACCTGCAGCAGGAAAACCTCCAAGGCGAGATTTTTGTAAGCGGCTATTTTATTCCAGTCCATTACCGGACACATCAACAACCAACATTTTCCACATCCTCAGTCAAAACTGGTGTAACGAAAACTCGGTTACCGTGGCCAAGCGTTAATATTTCGATATCCGACTCGTGAAAGTCTATCCAAGACATCTCCCTTTTGCTCGTTTCCGTGTTCGGCGCCGGAAGTCGTATACGTAGTACCTGGCCAACACCACAAAGTGGCCACTCTCCCGCGAAGGCGCTTTTATCGTTCTCAAAAACAATCAACAAAAACAGCTGATTCCCAAACATAAATATTTACAAGCAAGCAGTGTTGCGAAAAAAGTTTATTTTTCGAAATAACGAGGGGTCCTTCAATTTTACCGTGACTTTGGACATTCACGGTTGTTTCACGGGTCACGGTGGGGAACACTTTTTGCAAAGTTTTTTCCACCGAGTGTCTTGTCGTGTCGTCGGTGAAACCATTACCTCGTCGATACTTCCGGCCGTGATTATAATCACCCGTCGTCCTTGTCGTGCAACAGAATGAACGCTCCGACGGTACAAATAACCTGGAAGCGCGCCATCGGAACGAACGATGGGTCCAGATATTTGACCAACATTTGTTTAATAAGCTGCAGATGGTGATTCTGCTGGTTGCCGAAGATACCCGGCACCGACGAGAAAAATCGCAACGCAGGTTCCAGATTGTGGTTGTCGTCGATCATGTTGCGTGCTGTTCCTTGGACTCCGGCCGCTGCGGGTTGTTCGAGTCCGGTGCGTTCTTGGACCAGCCGGCGTTTCTTGGCCACGAAGCGAATTGAAAGCCTGTTCGACAAAAAATAATAACAACAACAAACTTTTCTTTGGCGACTTGGATGACGTTCTAAACGTCAAAATGTGTACACACTCAAAAGAGATTACTCATATTTTCAATAAAATTGGTTCGGGGCCAAAAGTTCTGGCGCCGAGCCAGAACCGTGCCCAAAACCTTGAGTGGCACACTCTTGGGTCCTTTTCGACCCCAAACTTTGAAAAATCGTCAAAAATCCAGTTTTTGACCGATTCCGGTTCTTTTGATTTTTTGTTGAAAACCCATCATGTTGCATATCAAGCTTCATGAGATTGAAAGATATTTCCATCTTTGGTAATGCCGTTAATCGCTGAGACATCCTGGCCAATCTGGAACCGGTTACCGGTGGCGCCTTGGGGACATATCAAACTTCATGAAATTGAAAGATATGTTAATTTACGGTCATGCCATTGTTCGTTGACCCATTCTGGCCAATCTGGAAACGGTTACCGGTGGCCCCTTGGGGACACTTCCGGAATTTGAGAGAAACCCTATCATCTGACGTATCAAACTTCATGAAATTGAAAGATATGTCAATCTACGGTTATGCCGTTGTTCGCTGACCCATCCTGGCCAATCTGGAACCGGTTACCGATGGCGCCTTGAGGGCACTCCCGGAATATGAGAGAAACCCTATCATCCGACATATGAGCAGTTCTCTGAGATTTCGGTCATTCGATTTTTTTTGTATTTTTTAATCCGGCTGAAATTTTTTTGGTGCCTTCAGTATGCCCAAAGAAGCCATTTTGCATCATTAGTTTGTCCATATAATTTTCCATACAAATTTGGCAGCTGTCTATACAAAAATGATATGTGAAAATTCAAAAATCTGTATCTTTTGAAGGAATTTTTTGATCGATTTGGTGTCTTCGGCAAAGTTGTAGGTATGGATATGGACTACACTGAAAAAAATGATACACGGTAAAAAATTTTTTGGTGATTTTTTAATTAACTTTTTGTCACAAAAACTTGATTTGCAAAAAAACACTATTTTTAATTTTTTTTATTTTTTGATATGTTTTAGAGGACATAAAATGCCAACTTTTCAGAAGTTTCCAGAATGGGCAAAAAATCTTTGACCGAGTTATGATTTTTTGAATCAATACAGATTTTTTCGAAAAATCGAAATATTGGTCGCAAAAATTTTTCAACTTCATTTTTCGATGTAAAATCGAATTTGCAATCAAAAAGTACTTTAGTGAATTTTTGATAAAATGCACCGTTTTCAAGTTATAACCATTTTTAGGTAACTTTTTTAAAAATAGTCGCAGTTTTTCATTTTTTTAAATTAGTGCCCATGTTTGCCCACCTTTGAAAAAAATATTTTTGAAAAGCTGAGAAAATTCTCTATATTTTGCTTTATTGAACTTTGTTGATACGACCCATAGTTGCTGAGATATTGCCATGCAAAGGTTAAAAAACAGGAAAATTGATGTTTTCTAAGTCTTACCTAAACAACCCACCATTTTCTAATGTCGATATCTCAGCAACTATAAATCCGATTCACAATGTTAAAACATGAAACATTCGTGAAATTTTCCGATCTTTTCGAAAAAAAATTTTTCAAAAATTTAAAATCAAGACTAACATTTCAAACGGGCGTAATATTGAATGTTTGGCCCGTTTGAAATGTTAGTCTTGATTTTAAATTTTTTGTATTTTTTCGAAAAGATCGAAAATTTCACAAATGTTTCATATTTTAACATTTTGAATCGGATTTGTAGTTGCTGAGATATCGACATTAAAAATGGTGGGTTGTTTGGTGAACTTAGAAAACATCAATTTTTTTAACCTTTGCATAATATCTCAGCAACTAGTCGTATCAACAAAGTTCAATAAAAAAATATAGAGAATTTTCTTCATGGGCACTAATTTAAAAATTAAAAACTGCGACTATTTTTAAAAAGTTACCTAATAATGGTTATAACTTGAAAACGGTGCATTTATCAAAATTTCACTAAAGTACTTTTTGATTCGATTTTACATCGAAAAATGAAGTTGAAAAATTTTGTAAACAATATTTCGATTTTTGAAAAATCTGTATTGATTCAAAATTCATAACTCGGTCAAAGATTTTGCCCATTCTGAAACTTCTGAAAAGTTGGCATTTTATCCTCTAAAACATATCAAAAATAAAAAATTAAAAATAGTGTTTTTTGCAAAT
Organism: Culex quinquefasciatus; assembly: GCF_015732765.1. Lineage (NCBI taxonomy): Eukaryota > Metazoa > Arthropoda > Insecta > Diptera > Culicidae > Culex > Culex quinquefasciatus. Next base: position 109,764,626 of record NC_051862.1, read on the forward strand.
CAAGTTTTGACAAAAGTTAAATAAAAATCACCAAATTTTACAGTGTATCATTTTTTCAGTGTAGTCCATATCCATACCTACAACTTTGCCGAAGACACCAAATCGATCAAAATTCCTTCAAAAGGTACAGATTTTTAATTTTACATATCATTTTTGTATGGACAGCTGCCAAATTTGTATGGAAAATTATATGGACAAACTAATGATGCAAAATGGCTTCTTTGGGCATACCGAAGGCACCAAAAAAGTTTCAGTCGGATTAAAAAATACAAAAATTAAAATTGAAGAAAAAAGACCGATTTCGTAGAGAATTGCTCATATCAAACTTCATGAAATTGAAAGATATGTCAATTAACGGTCATGCCATTGTTCGCTGAACCATTGTGACCAATTTGGAACCGGTTACCGGTGGCGCTTTGGGGACACTCTCGGAATATGAGAGAAACCCTATCATCCGCCATATCAAACTTCATGAAATTGAAAGATATGTCAATCTACGGTCATGCAAATGTTCGCTGACCCATCCTAGCCAATTTGGAACCGGTTACTGGTGGTCCCTTGGGGCACATCCGAAACAGGGCTGAGCTGTAGGTTAGTCGAGGTTAGTCGTCGACTAACAAGTTATTTAACAAAAATGTCGCCCTCCTTAAACTATTTGGCGCCCTCAGCAGGGCCCAAGAAAAATTTTGCATTTTGCAAATTTGCCAAGTTGCCGATTTGTGCTGCGCCTTCTTGAAAAAGATAAAGCGCCCCCTCAGGAAGCCCCAGGGCGCCCAAAATGCCATTTTTGCAAATAAAAAAAAAGAGCCTAAGGGAGCCGGAATATGAGAGAAACCCTATCATCCGACATATCAAACTTCATGAAATTGAAAGATATGGCAATCTACGGTCATGCTGTTGTTTTCTGACCCATTGTGGTCAATCTGGAACCGGTTACCGGTGGCCCCTTGGGGAATATGAGAGAAACCCTATCATCCGACATATCAAACTTCATGAAAATGAAAGATATGTCAATCTACGGTCATGCCAATGTTCGCTGATCGAGACCCGTATTTTTTTGTTTGGCCATTAGGGTGACCTACGACATGTTAGGGTGGTTCGAAAAATGGCAATTTTCGTCGATTTTCGCAAAAACCACTTTTTTCAAAAAGTCATATCTCCACGCCATTTCATCCGATTTTAGTTGTCCTAGACGCAAAAGAAAAGTGATTAGTTCGGCTATTTGGGAAAAATAGTAAGAAGTTTCAAAAATTTAGCTTAACATTTGAAAAGGTCCTATGAAAACTTAAAACACAGAGAACAGATGTACATCTAGTCTCTAACTTGTGTGTAAACACTGTTGCACTAAAAAAATGCGCTGCATACAATCTTGCATCAAAGAAATTAGAGTGTGCAGGATACGCTTGGCGGCGCCACCGTCGCGGCTGAGAATACTTGACTTAACAATGAAAAAGGCTCAATAATTTCGGAAGAAAATAAATGTTAACCTCGTTTAAATATAAAATTCACTTCTGTATAATTCCTGTTGATTAACAACCCGAGCAGGGGTAAATAACACGGGAATACCAAATTTTGGTATTACTTGGGCAAATAACAGCGACCAAAATGTGCCCTTGGTTGCCCAGTAATAGATGGTAAAATACCATGAAATCATACCAAAGTCTTGTATGTGGAAGGGCACAACAATACCAAACCATGTTATTCCAAGGGTAAGATAATACCTCAAAATAAAACCATTTCAACACCAAGTTGAGGTCTTCTGGATTTTGAACATTGCTTGAATACCAAAACTTGGTATTGCCATGGTTTTAATTTTAGGTATTCCCGCGCCCTTGGAAAATCATATTTTGGTATTTCTGTGGTCTTCCACATACATGAGTTTGGTATGATTTCATGGTATTTTACCATCTATTACTTGGCAACCAATAGCACATTATGGTCGCTGGTATTTGCACAAGTAATACCAAAATTTATTTTCATACCATTTTTAGTGCAACAGTTGCAGTTAGTGAAAAAACGGAAATGATCCATATGCAACAGCCAAATCTACTCACCTGATGATTCCATGTTGTTCTTAGTGATATTCTTCACCACACCGAATGCATTTGTCATTGATGAATGGCCTGTGCTTGAAGTTCTTGAAGCTTCTGAAAAATAACAAGATTGAAAAATAAGTGTTATTAAAATGAAACTGAATTAAAATTCACCAAAATTCAATAATCTGTCGATTGACTCGTTTTTCAAAGTATTTGGTTATCCCGACTTAGAGAAATGTCAACGCTTTTGAAAAAAATATTAGTGAGTATATCACACAAATTTATTAAATCATCTTTAACATTTTTGGGTTTCAAGTCATTTTAGCGCAAAATGCATTATCTCGTAAATTTTTTTAAAACATTTCCCATAGTTTCAGAGAAAATTGATGAAACCTTTCAATACCAAAATAATACCAAAATGTGCCATCCTGACTTAGAAAATTTTCCACAATTTCAAGTCATTTCTGTAGGGGATATATCAAAAATGTTTAAAATCAAGTTTGAAATTTCCGGTTTTCAATTAAAGCATTTGCTTTGAGACATCATTTTAGCACAAAATTAATTATTTTGTCAAAATTGGTCAAAATTTTCCCATAGTTTCAGAGGAATTTGATAAAACACTTTAATACCAAAATAATACCAAAATGTGCCATCCTGACTTAGAAAATTTTCCACAATTTCAAGTCATTTCTGTAGGGGGTATATCAAAAATGTTTAAAATCAAGTTTGAAATTTCCGGTTTTCAATTAAAGCATTTGCTTTGAGACATCATTTTAGCGCGAAATTAATTATTTTGTCAAAATTGGTCAAAATTTTCCCATAGTTGCAGAGGAATTTGATAAAATACTGTAATACCAAAAAGAATACCAAAATGTGGAGTTCGACCATTGACAAATTCTGCAATTTTGCAATATCAAAACAATACCTTAAATTGGTATGATACCACATTTTGCTCTTGCATAATCCTTAAGACAAATTTAAAAGGGTCCAGGAATACCAAAATTTGGTATTGATACCAGAGAAAGGTATTATTACGCATTTCCCTTGTTATTTACCCATGCTCGGGAATAATGCAAAAATGCATTAACATTAACGAAAACATAACAGAAAATTCATTCAAAAATGATTTTTCAAGCGACAACTTAAAATAGTCCTTTTACACATGTTATGTCCGATTTCATTTTGTTTACTTTCTTTGGCGCGTAAAATTGCAACCCTGTGATGAAGGACAGTCAGACATTGGTCTGATTTTTTCATCAGCACCTTCACCGTGCACAGCGTCGTCAAAATAATCACCTCATGGCTCATCAACGAGAGAGAATATGGCCGGAAGTCCAGCAATTCCTTCTTCTTGTTGACGTGTACCAACTCCCGAGCAGGGGTAAATAACACGGGAATACCAAATTTTGGTATTACTTGAGCAAATAACAGCGACCAAAATGTGCCCTTGGTTGCCCAGTAATAGATGGTAAAATACCATGAAATCATACCAAAGTCTTGTATGTGGAAGGGCACAACAATACCAAACCATGTTATTCCAAGGGTAAAATAATACCTCAAAATAAAACCATTTCAATACCAAGTTGAGGTCTTCTGAATTTTTGAACATTGCTTGAATACCAAAACTTGGTATTGCCATGGTTTAATTTTTAGGTATTCCCGCCCTTGGAAAATCATATTTTGGTATTCCTGTGGTCTTCCACATACATGATTTTGGTATGATTTGATGGTATTTTACCATCTATTACTGGGCAACCAAGATCACGTTTTGGTCGCTGATATTTGCACAAGTAATACCAAAATTTTATTTTCATACCGTTTTTAGTGCAGCAGTTGCAGTTAGTGAAAAAACGGAAATGATCCATATGCAACAGCCAAATCTACTCACCTGATGATTCCATGTTGTTCTTAGTGATATTCTTCACCACACCGAATGCATTTGTCATTGATGAACGGCCTGTGCATGAAGTTCTTGAAGATTCTGAAAAATAACAAGATTGAAAAATAAGTGTTATTAAAATGAAACTGGATTGAAATTAACCAAAATTCAATAATCTTTCGATTGACTCGTTTTTCAAAGTATTTGGTTTTTTTTCAAGTCATTTTAGCGCAAAATTTATTATCTTGTCCAAATTGGTAAAAAATCCCATAGTTTCAGAGAAAATTGATAAAACATTGTAATACCAAAAGAATACCAAAATGTGCCATCCTGACTTAGAAAATTTTCCACAATTTCAAGTAATTTCTGTAGGGGGTATATCAAAAATGTTTAAAATCAAGTTTGAAATTTCCGGTTTTCAATGAAAGCATTCGCTTTGAGACATCATTTTAGTGCAAAATTAATTATTTTGTCAAAATTGGTCAAAATTTTCCCATAGTTTCAGAGGAATTTGATAAAACACTTTAATACCAAAATAATACCAAAATGTGCCATCCTGACTTAGAAAATTTTCCACAATTTCAAGTCATTTCTGTAGGGGGTATATCAAAAATGTTTAAAATCAAGTTTGAAATTTCCGGTTTTCAATGAAAGCATTCGCTTTGAGACATCATTTTAGTGCAAAATGAATTATTTTGTCAAAATTGGTCAAAATTTTCCCATAGTTTCAGAGGAATTTGATAAAACACTTTAATACCAAAATAATACCAAAATGTGCCATCCTAACTTAGAAAATTTTACACAATTTCAAGTCATTTCTGTAGGGGTATATCAAAATGTTTAAAATCAAGTTTGAAATTTCCGGTTATCAATTAAAGCATTCGCTTTGAGACATCATTTTAGTGCAAAATTAATTATTTTGTCAAAATTGGTCAAAATTTTCCTATAGTTTCAGAGGAATTTGATAAAACACTGTAATACCAAAAGAATACCAATATGTGGTGTTCGACCATTGACAAATTCTGCAATTTTGCAATATCAAAACAATACCTTTAATTGGTATGATAGCACATTTTACTCTTGCATAATCCTTAAGACAAATTTTAAAGGGTCCAGGAATACCAAAATTTGGTATTGATACCAGAGAAAGGTATTATTACGCATTTCCCTTGTTATTTACCCATGCTCGGGCTGTGAATCGGCCTCGGAATGCTAATCCACCAGCAGACAGCGTTTGTCGATCTACAACTGGCTAGACTCCGACTTGACCGAAAGGACTTGGCCATATTGGGCTGACTTGTGACCGGATGAGTCATGATGATTTTCACTGCTTCTTCGATCTACTTCGTGTACGGGAGCGAATGACCCATAGGGTTAAAGTTCCCCTAATAAAATCAACAACAACATCGATCTCCTTGCCCTTGGAGGCCACTTAACTATGTTCGGAAATTGTACGAACTCTTAGCTCTCCGAGCCTACTGCACCAGTAGAATTTTGTGCAGAATGGCACTGTTGTCCGGCTCAAAATGCGCTGCAGAAGAACGCCACGTTACATCGAATCATCTTCAACTTGAGGCAGGCAGAATCCTCACCGATTCCCCCATATTAATGGTGCATGTCCGGTGCAACCAGTGCGGCGCATCCTCGGGGAGCAATAGTTCAAGATTGCTCCGCCATCGGAATGGACGTCGAGTGTACCAACAGGATCCAGTGCCGTCCTTTCAGGTTCCAAAAAATATTTCGTACTGGACATTCCAACGGATTTAAACTTTTGGAGGCAGACTGTAAAGATGGTGTCCGATTCAGTATTTTAACGGTGCACATCACCCAGAGCTTTTGAACCCAGATTATTGTTACAGACATTTTAGTATCTCCAAAACTACGGGAACTATCGATTTAATTTTTTATTCATCCCCTAAGCTACTATTTCCGAAATGATTTACAACATTTTTTTTCAATTTTGATAATCAAATTATTTCAGAATTGGTTCCGTAAGTTCAACAATTTTGGAATAAGAATACAACAACTTCCTTGGTTGCTGTGTACCCTTAACAAAAAAAAAATAATCAATTTACAAAATATTTACATCGTAAGCTGAGCATAAATCACGATGGCTTGTAATTATCGACGGAACCATGGCAACCGTAACAGAATTTGGTTCTTTCCGAAACCAGCAGCAAGCAAAATCTTCACTGATAAACACAACTTCAAAAAATGACATTTCTCCATGTCAAATGCAGCCGTGTGTGTGTGTAGTCCTATCTAATACCCGCTGGCCGGCAGCAAAATTATGGGAAAGTATAATCTGTATCAGGTTTGGATTATGCTGATACAGCTTATCTCAGTCCCGGGTATTAGGAGGTGACAGCTCTAGCGCTGCTTCCAATGACCCATTTCAGAATGGCAGAGATCCTAGCGGCCCAATTCCGAGGTCATTGGGCATTGTCTGGCCTCGCCTAAACATAGAGCAAAAACCAGACGGGTCCTCGATCTATCTTTAAACTTCCAATCCCATAAGGCAAAACAGGGATCAGCACGTGTTTAGTAGTAAGCATGTTTGAATATTTTATTACACATCAATTAGGCCCACAATGGACCGATCTCACCAGGTTCTCTCAACTCGTATGACGATGGAACTGCACAAACAAAAGCGCCTAAGATCGAAGATGGCCTTGCTTCGACGAGGACGACGACGGAACTGGCTACTTTGACTTTTCTTTCACTCTTTTTCCTTTTTTCTCACGAACACGGCCGAGCAAGAGCGCCACCGTTCGAAGATGGCCTTGTTCCGACGAGGACGACGAGGGAACTGGCTACTTTGCCTTTTTTCACTTTTTTTTCTTTTTTCCCGCGAACACAAACGAACAAGAGCGCCACCGATCGAAGATGGCCTTGCTTCGACAAGAACGACGACAGAACTCCTCCATGTCAAATGCAGCCCTGCTGCCAAATTCAAACATTTTCATTTCATTTTATGTTTTATGTTTTATGTATTATATGAGGGAAAAGCCCGTTTGAGTGGAACGCCTACCGATGGGTTACTTCTCAAATAGGCACAAAACCTCTTACTTTTTTTTATTATCAACAGATTTTACAATCCAAATGACATAGAGGATATATACAATCAAACTTAAGCTAACAAACTAAACTAGCACAATGGAAAAAATAAATAAATAAATAAATAAATAAATAAATAAAACTAACTAAAAATAAACCGGTCTAAACAAAGTTGACTTTATAGCTGTCGGCCACCATTGCTAGTACCAACCACTAGTGTCTTCCTTTTTATCTACAAGGACTTCGCCGCCCTGGGCTCCTAAGTGTATGAAAGTATGGCACGGAGCGACGGCGCCGAATACCCATATTTACACAAAGAATTTTAGAGCGCCCGCCGCGGGATTCGAACCAGCGACCTCTGGATTGTGAGTCCAGTGCGCGGTCCGATTGATCCACACGGGCGGGACAAAAACCGGTCTAAACCTTTGTCAAAACACATATGCTTCCCTGAGAAAATTAAAAATATCGTGCTTCAGACGGGGACGAGACAAATGGAAATCGAAAAAGGGGTAACAACGTTCAAAAACCCTGCACATACTAGAAACAGGTTCATTGAAGGCATAATTTGTACAGGTGGGAAAAGTTATCCCGTAGATGGTTATCCCGGGAATAATTTATAGCGCTATGGCGGCCATCTTTATGGCATGCGGGATAACTTGTCATGGTTATCCCAGGAACAATTTTTAAGAGAGATTCCAAAACTTAAAAAAAAACGAACAATTAACATTTCCTGGACATGTTTCTTGGCAAAATTTATTGCCCTACATTCCTGGAGTATGAAAATTTGGATGTGAATGAAAAAAATTCCAGGAATATTGTAACATCAAATATTTTAATTCAAATATTTAATAAATTTAAAAATCCTTCTGGGATGGGACTCTGGGTCATCTCCTGGACATGATCCTGGGCAAAACATGTTGCCCTACATTCCTGGAGCATAAAAAATAACTTGGCATGAGGCCATGTGGAGGAAAAAAATTCCAGAAATATTTGAACTTCAAATATTTTAATTCAAATATTCCATAAATTGAAAAATCCTTCTAGGATGGGACTCTGGGTCACTTCCTGGACATGTATTTAGGCAAAACTTGTTGCCCTATATTCCTGGAGCATAAAAAAAAACTTGGCATAAGGCCATGTGGAGGAAAAAAATTCCAGAAATATTTGAACTTCAAATATTTTAATTCAAAAATTCAATAAATTTGAAATCCTTCTAGGATGGGACTCTGGGTCACTTTCTGGACATGTATTTAGGAAAAACTTGTTGCCTTATATTCCTGGAGCATAAAAAAAAACTTGGCATAAGGCCATGTGGAGGAAAAAAATTCCAGAAATATTTGAACTTCAAATATTTTAATTCAAAAATTCAATAAATTTGAAAATCCTTCTAGGATGGGACTCTGGGTCACTTCCTGGACATGTATTTAGGCAAAACTTGTTGCCCTATATTCCTGGAGCATAAAAATATAACTTGGCATAAGGCCATGTGGAGGAAAAAAATTCCAGAAATATTTGAACTTTAAATATTTTAATTCAAATATTCCATAAATTAGAAAATCCTTCTAGGTTGGGACTCTGGGTCATTTGCTGGACATGTATTTAGGCATAAATTGTTGCCCTACATTCCTGGAGCATTAAAAAATAACTTGGCATGAGGCCATGTGGAGGGAAAAAATTCCAGAAATATTTGAACTTCAAATATTTTAATTCAAATATTCAAATATTGGCCTTATGCCAAGTTGTATTTTTATGCTCAAGGAATGTAGGGCAACAAGTTTTGCCTAAATACATGCCCAGGAAATGACCCAGAGTCCCATCCTAGAAGGATTTAAAATTTATTGAATTTTTGAATTAAAATATTTGAAGTTCAAATATTTCTGGAATTTTTTTCCTCCACATGGCTCAGCCAAGTTGTATTTTATGCTCCAGGAATGGGGCAACAAGTTTTGCCTAAATACATGTCGAAATGACAGAGTCCCATCCTAGAAGGATTTTCTAATTTATGGAATATTTGAATTAAAATATTTGAAGTTCAAATATTTCTGGAATTTCTCCACATGGCCTTATGCCAAGTTATATTTTTATGATCAGGAAAGTAGGGCAACAAGTTTTGCCTAAATACATGTCGAAATGACAGAGTCCCTAGAAGGATTTCAAATTTATTGAATTTTTGAATTAAAATATTTGAAGTTCAAATATTTCTGGAATTTTTTTCCTCCACATGGCCTCATGCCAAGTTATTTTTTTATGCTCCAGGAATGTAGGGCAACATGTTTCGCCAAAATACATGTCCAGGAAATGACCCAGAGTCCCATCCTAGATTGATTTTCTAATTTATGGAATATTTGAATTAAAATATTTGAAGTTCATATATTTCTGGAATTTTTTTCCTCCACATGGCCTTATGCCAAGTTGTATTTTTATGCTCAAGGAATGTAGGGCAACAAGTTTTGCCTAAATACCCCAGGAAATGAAGAGTCCCATCCTAGATTTCAAATTTATTGAATTTTTGAATTAAAATATTTGAAGTTCAAATATTTCTGGAATTTTTTTCCTCCACATGGCCTTATGCCAAGTTTTTGTTTTATGCTCCAGGAATATAGGGCAACAAGTTTTGCCTAAATACATGTACAGGAAGTGACCCAGAGTCTCATCCTAGAAGGATTTTTAAATTTATGGAATATTTGAATTAAAATATTTGAAGTTCAAATATTTCTGGAATTTTTTTCCTCCACATGGCCTCATGCCAAGTTATTACTTATGCTCCAGGAATGTAGGGCAACATGTTTTGCCCAGGATCATGTCCAGGAGATGACCCAGAGTCCCATCCCAGAAGGATTTTTAAATTTATTAAATATTTGAATTAAAATATTTGATGTTACAATATTCCTGGAATTTTTTTCATTCACATCCAAATTTTCATACTCCAGGAATGTAGGGCAATAAATTTTGCCAAGAAACATGTCCAGGTAATGTTAATTGTTCGTTTTTTTTTAAGTTTTGGAATCTCTCTTAAAAATTGTTCCTGGGATAACCATGACAAGTTATCCCGCATGCCATAAAGATGGCCGCCATAGCGCTATAAATTAATCCCGGGATAACCATCTACGGGATAACTTTTCCCACCTACATCAAAGTATAAACTTTCCAAAGGGTATAAGCACTTTTTTACATGAACTTACCACAATAGAAATGTTCATTTCCAGCAAATTGAAGTATACGTGTTCTATAATTGATGAACATTATCTGAATGCTTTTGATGCAATGCTGTTTGCTTTTATACAACAACCCCTCTCTTATTTAAAAAGAAAGGTAGCTCGAAAACTCTTTTCATTATATATATACTCTATAATGTACACAAAGCATGTTCATTATAACCGATATATACTGATTTGCTGTTTCCTTTAAAGAAAAGCCCCTGATTGGATTGATTTAAATCCAAGAAGCTGATAGAGTACCAAGTTTATTTCAATTATGATTGTTAAAGAGCCATATATTAGTTACACATTCTCCGGGCTGGTATTCCAGTGCGATAATATTAAAACTTGATTGAATGGCAAAATAGATGTTGTGCCCGAGCAGGGGTAAATAACAACATGCAGGAAAATCAAGATATTTTAAAATAATACTATTCATTAGTTATTATGTAGTATGCAGTGCTGCAGTGTTAGAATTAAAAGAAGAAATTCATAGGTTGAAGCGATAAAAAACGAATAACAACAGACAATATTTTTTGGTTGATTTTACTAGACAAAACAATATAAAAGTACGGTAGCATAGCATAGCATAGCATTGGTGTCTACCCGTAGCTGCTACTTCGTTATTGACCAGGACCCCCAAACATTGCTCCGTGGACCACAGATGAAAAGTAGGAACCAATCATCACCCCTTCGCAATTTTCAAAGGTCCCTATCATGCTGATCAATACCGACGCCGGCCACGACCAGTGGTAAGACACGGGGAAGTGGATGGGAATGTTAGTCCGATACTTGAGTGATGGGACCGCCAAATCGACTGCGTCTCCGACAAAGTATCACATGAGTTTTGAGGGTTAGTAAGATGGGTATGAGGTCAGGATTCACTGTGGTAGGTGATGCGACCATAAGCAATTTGTTTATCGGTTGAAATTTTAAAAATCTTAGGCAGCCGGCTGCGGAAAGATAGCTATCTAGGGATTTAAATATAGTATTAATTCGACCGCGATTCTCCAGAAATTCTCCGTCGGCGTGCCTTCCGATCAACGGTGATGTAGGAAGGGCTTCATTTATTGAAATGATTATTGAAATGATATAGAAAGGGCTTAATCCAGCAACACGACTTGCTAGTCTCAAAAAAAAAAAAAAAATAGGTACGTTTTCATAGAAAACTATAAATAGAGAACAACACAAAAAAACTCATCGGCCAACGAACGCGAGTGAAAAAAAAAACAATGAAAAAAAAAGAAGGTAAAAAAAACAGAACTGCGCGTCCCGGAAAGCACCACACGAAAAAACAGGACTGCGCGTCCACACAGGCTCCGCACTACTGATGCCATTATTTAATTATAATAGCCAATCACCCCATGCACTCGAACAGCGACACAAAAGAGACGGAAAATAACACGAAAAAACAGGACTGCGCGTCCACACAGGCACCGCACTACTGATGCCATTATTTAATTATAATAGCCAATCACCCCATGCACTCGAACAGCGACACAAAAGAGACGGAAAATAACACGAAAAAACAGGACTGCGCGTCCACACAGGCACCGCACTACTGATGCCATTATTTAATTATAATAGCCAATCACCCCATGCACTCGAACAGCGACACAAAAGAGATGGAAAATAACACGAAAAAACATGACTGCGCGTCCACACAGGCACCGCACTACTGATGCCATTATTTAATTATAATAGCCAATCACCCCATGCACTCGAACAGCGACACAAAAGGGAAAATAACACGAAAAAACAGGACTGCGTCCACAGGCACCGCACTACAGTGCCATTATTTAATTACAATAGCCAATCACCCCATGCACTCGAACAGCGACACAAAAGAGACGGAAAATAACAAGAAAAACAGGACTGCGCGTCCAGGCACCGCACTACTGATGCCATTATTTAATTATAATAGCCAATCACCCCATGCACTCGAACAGCGACACAAAAGAGACGGAAAATAACACGAAAAAACAGGACTTCGCGTCCACACAGGCACCGCGCTACTGATGCCATTATTTAATTATAATAGCCAATCACCCCATGCACTCGAACAGCGACACAAAAGAGACGGAAAATAACACGAAAAAACAGGACTGCGCGTCCACACAGGCCGCACTACTGATGCCATTATTTGATTATAATAGCCAATCACCCCATGCACTCGAACAGCGACACAAAAGAGATGGAAAATAACACGAAAAAAACAGGACTGCGCGTCCACACAGGCACCGCACTACTGATGCCAAAGAGACGGAAAATAACAAGAAAAAACAGGACTGCGCGTCCACACAGGCTCCGCACTACTGATGCCATTATTTAATTATAATAGCCAATCACCCCATGCACTCGAACAGCGACACAAAAGAGACGGAAAATAACACGAAAAAACAGGACTGCGCGTCCACACAGGCACCGTGCTACTACAAAACAATGTAAAAGTACGGTAAAAAATAAACTTGAACATTTGTTGAACATAAATATATTTTTCTGTTGAATCAAACGCTCTTCTCTCTGGAAGCAAATTCAACAGATTTTTTCGTTTGAGTCGATTGAATGCTTAATTGCATAATTTCTTAATTTCTTAATTTCTTAATTTCTAAATTTCTAAATTTCTAAATTTCTTTTCTTAATTTCTTAATTTCTTAATTTCTTAATTTCTTAATTTCTTAATTTCTTAATTTCTTAATTTCTTAATTTCTTAATTTCTTAATTTCTTAATTTCTTAATTTCTCTTAATTTCTTAATTAATTTCTTAATTTCTCTTAATTTCTTAATTTCTTAATTTCTTAATTTCCTTAATTTCTTAATTTCTTAATTTCTTAATTTCTTAATTTCCTTAATTTCTTAATTTCTTAATTTCTTAATTTCTTAATTTCTTAATTTCTTAATTTCTTAAATTTCTTAATTTCTTAATTTCTTAATTTCTTAATTTCTTAATTTCTTAATTTCTTAATTTCTTAATTTCTTAATTTCTTAATTTCTTAATTTCTTAATTTCTTAATTTCTTAATTTCTTAATTTCTTAATTTCTTAATTTCTTAATTTCTTAATTTCTTAATTTCTTTCTTAATTTCTTAATTTCTTAATTTCTTAATTTCTTAATTTCTTAATTTCTTAATTTCTTAAATTTCTTAATTTCTTAATTTCTTAATTTCTTAAATTTCTTAATTTCTTAATTTCTTAATTTCTTAATTTCTTAATTTCTTAAATTTCTGTAATTTCTTAATTTCTTAATTTCTTAATTTCTTAATTTCTTAATTTCTTAATTTCTTAATTTCTTAATTTCTAATTTCTTAATTTCTTAATTTCTTAATTTCTTAATTTCTTAATTTCTTAATTTCTTAATTTCTTAATTTCTTAATTTCTAATTTCTTAATTTCTTAATTTCTTAATTTCTTAATTTCTTAATTTCTTAATTTCTTAATTTCTTAATTTCTTAATTTCTTAATTTCTTAATTTCTTAATTTCTTAATTTCTTAATTTCTTAATTTCTTAATTTCTTAATTTCTTAATAATTTCTTAATTTCTTAATTTCTTAATTTCTTAATTTCTTAATTTCTTAATTTCCCTTAATTTCTTAATTTCTTAATTTCTTAATTTCTTAATTTCTTAATTTCTTAATTTCTTAATTAATTTCTTAATTTCTTAATTTCTTAATTTCTTAATTTCTTAATTTCTTAATTTCTTAATTTCTTAATTTCTTAATTTCTTAATTTCTTAATTTCTTAATTTCTTAATTTCTTAATTTCTTAATTTCTTAATTTCTTAATTTCTTAATTTCTTAATTTCTTAATTTCTTAATTTCTTAATTTCTTAATTTCTTAATTTCTTAATTTCTTAATTTCTTAATTTCTTAATTTCTTAATTTCTTAATTTCTTAATTTCTTAATTTCTTAATTTCTTAATTTCTTAATTTCTTAATTTCTTAATTTCTTAATTTCTTAATTTCTTAATTTCTTAATTTCTTAATTTCTTTTTTTTATTAATTTCTTAATTTCTTAATTTCTGAATTTCTTAATTTCTTAATTTCTTAATTTCTTAATTTCCTAATTTCTTAATTTCTTAATTTCTTAATTTCTTAATTTCTTAATTTCTTAATTTCTTAATTTCTTAATTTCTTAATTTCTTAATTTTCTTAATTTCTTAATTTCTTAATTTCTTAATTTCTTAATTTCTTAATTTCTTAATTTCTTAATTTCTTAATTTCTTAATTTCTTAATTTCTTAATTTCTTAATTTCTTAATTTCTTAATTTCTTAATTTCTTAATTTCTTAATTTCTTAATTTGCTTAATTTCTTAATTTCC